>NC_080048.1:29904256-30119256 GCF_026212465.1 Amaranthus tricolor
AAAACAAGTGAAGTTCATGTGACCTTTGTCTCGCGTGATTTCGATATAGGTCATTACCCATAATACAGCCCCATGCATAAAGGGTGATAAAGAATGAATTTGCATGAAAATATGGACTTTTATGGAGAAAAATGATCAAACAAACTCTGTGGGTCCATGCTATAAGGAAACCCGCAGGCCCAGGTTCTCAACTTGGGGACTGATTTGAGTTCGACTTTCATAATATATTTGAAGGACTGCTATTAAGAAACACCTAACCATCATTAAGAAACAACTAAATGCTTGTAATTTTAGTTGAATTAATCAAACTGGAAGGAAGTCTACGTATAGAGTGAACCAAAAAAGTAAATGTAATATTAACCATAATTGCACCGTTTGGAGTTTGCGCATAATCAGTAAGAGCTTGAACTGCGTTATTAAGGCTCAGTGATTTTCCTAATTCCTCTTCAGATAATGGATAAACACCTTCCCATATGTGGGGTAAAATAAAAAAACCGGTGGGTACGTTTACAACTTAATAAACCTGTGAAAATTCAACACCAACAAGGAACAAGATGTTCTTTTTTATTTAACTTTTCGTCACTTATAATCTAATTTTGAAGTGAAGCACACTTAAGTTACTTTATGTCGTGTTTCGGAATAATAATTTCATTTGAATTTGAAATTGACTTAAATTTATTATTTGGCAAATTAAAAAATTTTCAAATTTAAATTTGGATTAAATTTCACCATTGTTTTTAAAATAGTTTAAGTTGAGAATTTAAAAATAACTGTTCAAACCTTATCATTCTCAAATTTTTCATTTATAATTTCATAATTAAAATTTATAATTTAAAATAAAATACTTATTTCCTAACACTATATTAAAACAATTCAAAATATTATCAAGAGCAATGTCACAAGAGGAATTAGAATATTATCAATCAACAATAGAAAGGATTGGAATAATGGGGCTGTCATTACATTTCAATGCCGACGACATTGCAGCAAAAAGGGCGTCCATTTGAGACCTGAACCCAACTTTACCAAGTCAAAATCGACATCTATTTGAGACCCGAACACAATTAATAGGTTAAAGTGTTTGAAACCCAAACCCGAATATAGGATGGATGATGAATGGAAGTAGCACAAAAGTATTGCAGGAGAAGGCCGTTAACATATGGAAGGTCCTTCAAGATTGAATTTTTGAATTCTTTTTTTTTTTTTAGGAAGTATTGGGTGATTGGAAAATAAAATTTGAGTTATTCTTGGTAAAAAGATAGCAAATGGTTACAATTGTGATGAAATGGAGGATAATGGAGGATATACTTTTGATGAATAAATTGCGGCGGATGACATTTGTGTTGTTCAATAATGTTCAGGGTAAATAAGAATAATATTTACCTTTAACTTTAATGTAGGATTGCATTATTATTATTATTATTTTTTTTTTGAAAGACGGAGGATTGATTTTTACAACATACCAGTTTGTAAGTTGATTGTGTTTTTCTTGTGGGAGATATCACTTTTATGTTTGTTGTCTCCACACACAACAACATACCAGTTTGTTAAGGTGACTTTAAGTGAAAAATATGTTCAATTTGAAGGAAGTGAGATGATCTGACAGCCGCCAGTGATGTACCAGTATCCACCACTACTAGATAAAAGAGCATAGGCAACACCCTTTGGCAACGGTTTATTTTATAGCAACAGCTTTAGCAACGGGTACAAAAAAAGCGTTGCAATAGATAAGAAAAGGCAACGGGTTCATGTAAACCGTTGCAAAAGATTAGAAAAGGCAACGGTTATCTTACACCCTTTGCAAGAACTTATGCATGTGTCAAATTTGTTATGCAATTTTTTCCCTCTAAAACTATTTATAATATCATTTTCTTAATTTTCCATTTTTAAAAAGCTTATTTATACTATTTATATTTTCTAAGTGTTATTAATTGTTATTGTAGATAACTTATTAAATTCCTATATATAAAATATTAAACCCTCCTTATTAAATCATCATTGAATGGGTTGGGTGTGGGTCAAGAGTATTATAAATCCCACCTTTTAGTGGCCTGAAAATATTAAACCCTCCTTTGATTATTACAAAACAAACCCACCTTTAAACGTTTTAATTTATTATTGGACCTTGACCTGTTTTTACCTGTAATAACCGGTTAATTGTACATATGTCGAATTTTCATTGGTTTAATCATCAAAGCCTCTAATCTAATCTTATTTCTTATTTTCTCCCTCATGCTCTTTCTCTCTTTTCCCCTAATTCTTCCCGTTCTCTCTCCTCACCCTCTCAACTTCACCAGTCCACCACCGCAAATCAACCCTCTTCCTCAATCCTCATTCCACCATCGATAGCTATTACTGCCAGAAATCAAACCGCGGCGGCTCTCCCTCATTCCTCCTCCATCGCCGTGGCTTTTGTGGGTCGGCTTCGGGGATTTCATTGGTGAGTGGGTGGTTTTGGGTTTCATTGCTCAAGTTTTATTTCCCTGACATATCTCGCCATTTTTTCTACCTCGCTCGACAACCAACCTAGCTTCGCCAATCGAAGGTAATTGTCCTGATGAAACCCTAACTTTTGTGAATTTTAAAAGATGAAAAAGGAGTGTGAATTTTCCCCCCTAAAGTGATTGTTCAAGTGATTGCTTATAATAGTTGCCTGATTGTTGAGATGATTCCTTTCTACCTTATATTTGAATGATTTTAAAAATTATTGGTTGCTACTGAGTGAGGAATTTTGGTTTAATACTCCATTTAAACTCGGAAATGGGAATGAAATGTTTACTTATAGATTGGTAAATTGATAATCATTCATATGAATAGTAGACCGCTAAAATTAACTTCGACTATTCCATTTTGATTACAAATGGGAATGCTCAATTTTTGTACACTATCAAATTTGCTCCTTTATGGATTTCTATAATAAAGGTTCATGTCTAGTTGTCTTGGAAGTCTTACCTTTGCTGAAATAGATTACACCTTTTGATCTTCGTATTATATGAAAGGATGGTTTGTTGCATCCTAATAAATATGGAGAAAGGGAAGGTTGATGAGCTCAATTAATGTAGTTGATTGTATTCTAGAAGTGAAAAAATGGTGTATGTTTGGCTTTATTTGGACATGGACTTACATAGGAATTAGGATAGATATGGCTATTTCACTTAAAATTGTGAAAGACTATTTTGAATATTCTGGTGCTAATTTGGCAAGCACAGAATTGTGTATGGTTTCCGTACGCAATGGGGGTAAAAGAAAGAAATTTGGTAATTTCATAATAGCCTAAATTTGGTAATTTCATAATAGCCTTTGTATATGAAGAACAAAGATTAGTACTTTGGCTTATGAAGGTAATCATTTTCTTTTACAAAAACTATGCCAAAATCGTAATTCTTGATATAGATTTATGAAATACTGATAAGTGAAGTTAGTTTAAGTGTTAGATTAAAGCCCAAGGGAGATGTTTGTGCTATATGTAGAGCTCAGCTGAGAACTTGATGAATATAACTATAAGTTAGGAGTGATGAATGATGACAATGGGAATGGATATTGGTTTACTGATTATATGACTTATTCTTTGATGAGCGTAAGTTCATTAAGGCTGCATCAACCTTTTTAGTCTTAACCAACTAGGTCAGTCAACCTTTTGCTTGTTGAACATATTAGAGTTGTTGCTTGCTCTTCCTCTTGGCGTCAGAGTGAGGACATGGACGTGAATTTGAAAGACTTGCTTGGAGTGGAACAATCACTTTAGTAAGGGCATCATTGGGATGATGAGGGAACTCAAGTAAGTGTCGAAGAGTAATTGCTCACAAATATTTACTGTTCAAGTTTGTTATGTTAAAATATTGACTTCAATTTTTTTTTATTCTAAAATCCAATAGTTTGAAAGTGAAAGAAATCGTTGCAATCGACAATTAGCGAGTGACATGCACACCATGGGGCCAACATCATATGCATACACTCGTGAACAACTGGTAACCATATGCATAAGATAAAACCTTTTTTTTCACATACTTTAGACATTATTTCTAAACTAATCATTCATTTAAATTGTCAATAGAAACAACAAGATCCAAAAAAAGATCCGTCAAAAGCAAAGGTGTACATCGAATCAAGGAAAAGGAAGCCCGGGAAGTCATACAAAATAAGCTTTGATGAAATAGAAGCAAATATTGTACGTATTTTACTTTCTTTACAAATTACAATACAATCTCTTTTTCCTGAAACCATACTTCTGAATTGATAGTTTCACTTGGGGTAGGCATTGTTGTTTCAAAACTGCTTATGGTACTCTAGCTATACAATTTCGTGGTAAGATCAAGTATTAGCTATGATGATGGGTTCCAATCTGACAAATTTTGTATAGATCCATGGTGTCAAATTAATTCAGATTTGTCTCTTTTTTAAATGCTTTCTTAATTCAGTTCATTTTGGTTGATTATTGATTTTTTTTTAACATAGGAAAATGGTGAAGCAGCTGATGACAAGGAGGTGGAAAATGATGATGAAATTGAGCCGTAAAAGAACATATTTAGAATTTTGTGTGGCTTTTGGAAACATTTTGTGAACTTGTTTGTTCGATACTTTTTATTTAGACGTAATGATGTATAGGTGAATATTTGGTTGCACTAGGTTATGGAAGAATTGATCCTTAGTTTTTGATATAACAAGTTAATCGTGTAAATTTCTTAACTATAATATTTGTAATCAAATTTCTAATTACATCTTATGCTATCAATTATTAAAATTATCATTTGCTTAGCTTTTTCATTAAAGACTTTTTGCAACGGTATTGTGCAACCAAGAGAAACTGTTGCCAAAAGATTGTATCTTTGGCAACAGTCAATTGCTACCGTTACAAAAGTGCAAGAAACCGTTGCAAAAGACTTTTGGCAACGGAAGCAAATACGACGGTTTGTAACCGTCGCAAAAAGGTTTTAGCAACTCTTTTTAGCCCTACAGCAACGGTCTTTAACCGTTGCAACAAGTTTTTTATCTAGTAGTGCACAAAGAAAGACTAAACCGGGGGCTGATGTCCCGAAAAGCCTTTTCGATGCTTAAGTCAAACCGGGAAAGGTAATTGTAAGAGGTAAGTGTAAGTATGTGTATGAGAATAAGACTGCGTACTTGATCCAAATATGGATCATGAAGTCAACACACAAGTCAAGAAAAGCCAAAGCAACCAAGAAGAGACTAGCCAAGAAGGATGCATGACCAATCAAGTAGCTGCTGACTTGGAAGCAACATATGCTGACTTGGACTTGACAAACATGGATGGCCAACTCCAACCCAGATTAAACACAAGCATCAAAGAAGGACAAAGGCAAGAGGAAGCTACAAAGAACCAAACAGCAACTCACAAGCAGATCAGATCAAGCATTCTGATCAACTGACTGACCATGCATCGCCTGCCTGCCAGCCTACCTTGCACAACGTGGGGAGCCCAATCTACTGTATGGGTGAACTTGGTACTTTGGGAATCAACATCTCTATACATGGGCCAAGAAGCCAAGGCCCAAGGACCATGCTGGCTGTAATCACAGAAGCCCCAAAGTGAGCTGCAAGGTGCCCTGCTCGCCAGTTGAGAGAGCTGCTGATATTTGTAATACCTAGAGTAATTTTTAAGCTTTCTGTTTTAATTGACTCTTAAAAACGCGCGTGATATTTGAATGTAAAGGTAGTTATGACCGTTAGTAGTCTTGTTAGCCGTTAAAGCCTTATAAATAAGGGCTAACCTCATTGTATCCATCAGATTCCAGATTAATCAAAGTATTTTCTTCAAAGCAATTGCGTCCAATTGTTTGTTTCTGTGAGGGCCCTTTGTGAGTGAAAGCAAGGTGTTCTTTCAGGTTGATTCCACAAGGATTGAAAGAAAACCTTTCAATTCAAGTGTGAGGACGAGGCCAATCAATCCTTAGGGGATTATTTGTCTCTATCCACGGTTCAAAGACCACTCTTTAGAGTTGTCTTGGCCAAGCCCTCCTGTTTGTTGTGTTAAACAGAAGGAGTGTTCTGTGTTTGAT
Source organism: Amaranthus tricolor (assembly GCF_026212465.1). Classification (NCBI taxonomy): domain Eukaryota; kingdom Viridiplantae; phylum Streptophyta; class Magnoliopsida; order Caryophyllales; family Amaranthaceae; genus Amaranthus; species Amaranthus tricolor. Next base: position 29,910,274 of record NC_080048.1, read on the forward strand.
ATTGCGTGTGCATTGATCACATTGTTGGTTCTTGATCGAGTTTTCCATGTTCTTGAAGCAATCATCCCATATACGCATCAACTTGGTATAAGAGCCTAAGGTCTGAGAAGGGACGAGGGTAAGGGGATAGCCATAAAGCAAGGTAAAACGCCATTTTTCACATTCTGACAAGAGGAGATCAGAGAGAAAGGTATTGTGCGATTTTTGTTCAATTTTCGCCAGAACAGGTACGCATTCTATTCCTTCTTGTTAGTGATTCATTTGTGGTTAAGAATTACTGAATACATTAGGTTGATCATCAATCTTGATTGTATTACAAAATTTTTCTGGAAATCTGAATATTGTATGTTTGATTGCGCAGAAAAAAAATTTTTTTTTTCTGATAATCTTTGGAATTGTTAAACGTCACACTTGATCAAATTAAAGTCATATTCTGAAAGTAATGTTTAACGTAAAATTGATAATGCTTGTATGTGGATGATCGAACAATACGTTTTCGCCAAAAACAAATTGTTCATTACAATCTGATTTCTGTTATTCAATTGTTCATTAAAATTGATAGCATTCCTGTTTGTGATACATATGATTGTTGATAATAGCTGATAAAATACGATTGCATCTGTTGTTTATCCTGGAAAATTTGGTATACATAATTCGATTTGCAATCTTTGTTCTGAAAATTAGGGTTTGCGATAACACATCTGGAAATCTCATTCTTGGTTCTTTTACATCTGTTCCTGTGCATTTACTTGAATACAATAGATCATCTAATCACTGTTTACACGTTGAATTTGCATTGCATTAACAACATTTTACATTTGAAAGCATTCATCACATCTGTCATATTAGGAAATCTCATTGCAAAGAACTGATTATTGCATTTCTGTGGTAGTTTTCATTGTGCATCATCAATTGCTGTGCATTGCTGGGAATCTAGCTGTTTGACCATAGTCCTAGTTAGTGGCCTTAAGAACACCATGAACAATCAGGATAGATTAGAGGAGATAGCCCTGACTGTTCAGCAACTCTCCCAAACTGTAGCCAGACTTGTTTTGAACCAACCAAGAGGAGTTGTGCCTATGCCCCAACATGATAGAAACACTGAGGATAGGACCATAAGGATTGATGTACCTGACTTTGGAGGGATGCACCATAGCCCTGAGGAATACCTAGATTGGGAGGCTGAGTTAGAAAGGTACTTTGAATTTAAAGAAACATCTGTTGAACAGAGATATAAATTGGCTAAAATCAAATTGAACAAACTAGCAGCAAATTGGTTTGAGGGAGTACAAAGACAGAGGAGAAGGGAAGGCAGGGAGGGAATCCATACGTAGGACAAACTAAAGAAACACTTGAGGAGAAAATATGTGCCTTTATCCTATAAACAACAACTATTTGTACAATGGAGTACCCTTAGATAGGGGACCAGGTCTGTAGCAGACTATATCCAAGAGTGTGAAAGACTTGTTGTTTTGTGTAACATTGCTGATTCTGAAGAGATGAGGATAGGGAAATTCATAGGAGGCCTTAGGGAAGATTTGAGAGAAAAACTTGAAGTTATGCAGCATTTAAACTTTGACACTGTATGCAACAATGCCCTTATACATGAGAAGTATGCTAAGAAGAGAAGCAATTACACACAGCCCTTTAAGCTCATTGCACCTAAACCTAGCACCAGTAGCAACAGCATGGGAAATATGGGAATAAGTACCAGTGCCTCAAACAGGAACATCAACATAACAACACCTAATAAGCGTAAGGATAGACCCAATGCACCCCTGAAGGACATTATATGCTTTAAGTGCCATGGTCATGGTCACATAAAGAAAGAGTGCCCTAATTCAAGAGCCTTCACCAACATGGAATGGACTGAGATCAATGAGAGGGAAAGGAAACCTAGGGCTATGCTTGTTGCTAAGGATGGGAAGGAAGAACTCATATTACCCTCTACACCAGCTGATGACCCAGAAGGCTCTTATATATTAACCAACCTAGGCACCTTACAAAGAACAGAGCCTGGAGAGACATAGAGTGATTCAGAAGAGGAAGTCAGAGAGCAACTGTACCCTGAGGAAGGGAGATACCATTTGCTGATAAGGAGAAACTTTCATGCCACACCAAAAGGAAGAAAATCATACCAAAGGAAGAGTATTTTCCAAACAAAGTGCAGGATCAAAGATAAGGTTTGTGATCTAATAATTGATGGAGGGAGTGAGACTAATTGTGTGAGTGCACAGCTGGTTCAGGACCTCAACCTACACACACAAAACCATCCTAATCCATACAAATTAAGGTGGCTAGATAGTAAAGCTGAAGGATTTGTAAAGAAACAGTGCTTGATCAATTTCTCCATAGGTTCATATAGTGATGAGATTCTATGTGATGTTTTAGACATGAGTGCATGCCACATATTATTGGGGAGACCTTGGCAACATGACAGGCACTCAATACACAATAGTTTCACTAACATTTACACTATTAAGCATGAAGGGAAATTAAAAGACCTCATACCCTTACCACCACATAGGATTAGCCTCACACCAGTTAAGCAAAAGAAAGTTAGTTTCATCATGAGCAAAGGGGAGTGCCACAGGGAAGTTAAAGAAGGAGGGGAGTTGTTGTTCCTATTTACCAAGGAAATTAATGAGAGCACAAACCAACATCATCCCAAGGTTGAAGAGCTGTTGAAGGAGTTTAGTGATGTGTTCCCACATGAGCTACCTGAGGGACTACCACCAGTGAGGGGAATAGAGCATCAAATAGACTTGATACCTGGATCACAAATCCCAAACAAACCAGTGTATAGAACCAATCCACAGGAAGCCTTAGAATTGCAAAAACAAGTGGATGAGCTATTAGCCAAAGGATATGTGAGGGAGAGTATCAGTCCTTGTGCTGTACCCACATTGTTAGTACCCAAGAAGGATGGGACCTGGCGTATGTGCATTGACAGTAGAAGTGTGAATAATATAACAATCAAATATAGGTTTCCCATCCCTCGCATAGATGATATGCTAGATGAGCTCACAGGAGCACAGTGGTTTAGTAAGATTGATTTGAGAAGTGGGTATCATCAAATATGAATGAAGGAGGGGGATGAATGGAAGACAGCATTTAAGACAAAATATGGGTTGTATGAATGGCTTGTTATGCCATTTGGGCTTACTGGCGCCCCAAGTACCTTCATGAGATTGATGAACGAGATTCTTAGACCATTCTTAGGAAAATTTGTTGTAGTATACTTAGATGATATTTTAATATATAGCAAGGAATTAGAAGAACACTTTAGACACTTGAGATTAGTCTTCAAAGTCCTTAGGAAACAAAAGTTATATGGGAAATTAGAAAAGTGTCACTTTCTAAGCCAAGAGATTAGCTTCTTAGGATTCATCATCAATAGAGAGGGGGTGAAAGCGGATCCTAAAAAGGTAGAGGCAATCAAAGATTGGCCAACACCTACTAGTGTCACCCAAGTAAGGTCATTCCATGGCCTAGCTTCTTTCTACCGAAGATTCGTTCATAATTTTAGTTCCATCATGGCCCTAATAACTGAATGCACAAAACAAGGGGAATTTCAATGGACACAAGGGGCACAAAGGGCATTTGAACAAATTAAGGAAGCAATGTGTAGAGCACCTGTCCTTAAATTACCTGACTTCACACAACCTTTTGAGGTTGAATGTGATGCTAGTGGTAAAGGCATTGGAGCTGTCCTTACACAAGGGGGGAGACCTGTTGCATTTTTTAGTGAGAAATTATATCAAAGCAGGTTAAATTACTCCACATATGATAAAGAATTCTTGCCATGATTAGAGCACTTGAACATTGGATGCATTACTTAAAAATTCAACCTTTTGTGTTGCACTCCGATCATGAATCACTTTAATACATAAATGGACAAAAGAAATTGAGTCCAAGACATGCTAAATGGGTTGAATTCATGCAAACATTCAATTTTGTGGCTAAATATAAAACAGGAAAAACCAACATTGTTGCAGATGCCTTAAGTAGAAAACATCACCTGTTGTCCATATTAGAAACAAAAATATTAGGTTTTGAAATGATCAAACCTCTTTATTTAGAAGATGATGACCTTAAGGAGTTATACTTAGAATGTCAGTCTGCACCTAAGGGGCTTTTTCATGTTGACCATGGTTTTATGTTTAAAGGAAATAGACTTTGTATTCCTAAATCACCTATAAGATTGCTTTTAGTAAAAGATCAAGTACATGAAGGTGCCCTAGGGGGTCACTTTGGTATCCAAAAGACTCTTGACATGATGGCACAACACTTTTATTGGCCTAAGATGTTAGGAACCATAGGAAAGTACATTTTAAAATGCGAAACATGTGTCAAGGCCAAATTGACTTTTCATAGGGGGGAGTACAAACCATTACCTGTTGCAAATAGACCATGGGAACACATTAGCATGGACTTTATAGTAGCTCTACCTCGAACACAACGAGGAAATGATGCTATCATGGTAGTTGTAGACCGGTTTTCAAAAATGGCTCACTTCATTGCCTGTCATAAAGTAGATGATGCTAATAATGTGGCAAAATTGTACTTTGCAGAGATTATACGGTTGCATGGGGTCCCTAGAACAATTGTATCAGACAGGGATAGTAAATTCCTAAGTTCCTTTTGGAACACCCTATGGAGACTGCTTGGTACTAAGTTGCTATTCAGCACCTCACACCATCCTGAGACAGATGGTCAAAAAGAGGTCACAAATAGAACATTAGGCACCCTCCTTAGAACACTTGTCAAAACAAACACTAAGGATTGGGATCTAAAATTGTGCCATGCAGAGTTTGCCTATAATATAAGTCCAAGTTTAACCACTAAGCATTCTCCTTTTGAGAGTGTATATGGAGTGAACCCACTAATGCCTATATCACTAATTGATCTTCCATCTCATTGTAGGTACCATCATGATGCTGAACAACAAGCAAAAAGGATGCTGAAACTCCATGAACAAATCAAAGCAAACATAATCAAGGCCAATGACATGTACAGCAGGAAAGCTAACAAGAGGATCAAGCAAAGAGAGCTTCAAGAAGGAGATTTAGTGTGGATACATTTGAGGAAGGATAGATTTCCTAAGTATAGGCAAAACAAACTACTTCCACGAGCTGATGGCCCTTACAAAGTCCTTCAAAAAATTGGAGACAACGCCTACAAAATAGACCTCCCTCACACCTATGGCATTTCAAACACATTCAACATAGGTGACTTAAGGAAATACAAAGGTGACAACGAATTGGGGACAATTCTGCTTGAAGAAGGAGGGAATGATCCAAATATGGATCATGAAGTCAACACACAAGTCAAGACAAGCCAAAGCAACCAAGAAGAGACTAGCCAAGAAGGATGCAAGACCAATCAAGTAGCTGCTGACTTGGAAGCAACATATGCTGACTTGGACTTGACAAACATGGATGGCCAACTCCAACCCAGATTAAACACAAGCATCAAAGAAGGACAAAGGCAAGAGGAAGCTACAAAGAACCAAACAGCAACTCACAAGCAGATCAGAACCAAGCATTCTGATCAACTGACTGACCATGCATCGCTTGCCTGCCAGCCTACCTTGCACAACGTGGGGAGCCCAATCTACTGTATGGGTGAACTTGGAACTTTGGGAAGCAAAATCTCTATAAATGGGCCAAGAAGCCAAGGCCCAAGGACCATGCTGGCTGTAATCACAGAAGCCCCAAAGTGAGCTGCAAGGTGCCCTGCTCGCCAGTTGAGAGAGCTGCTGATATTTGTAATACTTAGAGTAATTTTTAAGCTTTCTGTTTTAATTGACTCTTAAAAACGCGCGTGATATTTGAATGTAAAGGTAGTTATGACCGTTAGTAGTCTTGTTAGCCGTTAAAGCCTTATAAATAAGGGCTAACCTCATTGTATCCATCAGATTCCAGATTAATCAAAGTATTTTCTTCAAAGCAATTGCGTCCAATTGTTTGTTTCTGTGAGGGCCCTTTGTGAGTGAAAGCAAGGTGTTCTTTCAGGTTGATTCCACAAGGATTGAAAGAAAACCTTTCAATTCAAGTGTGAGGAAGAGGCCAATCAATTCTTAGGGGATTATTTGTCTCTATCCACGGTTCAAAGACCACTCTTTAGAGTTGTCTTGGCCAAGCCCTCCTGTTTGTTGTGTTAAACAGAAGGAGTGTTCTATGTTTGATATTGCGTGTGCATTGATCACATTGTTGGTTCTTGATCGAGTTTTCCATGTTCTTGAAGCAATCATCCCATATACGCATCAGTACTCTAGTCATGTAGATGGAAGAAGTACTTATAGCAATCAATTGTAGGGTTATGGAGGTGTTACCTGATTAATGGTAGTTCATGGTGGTCATATCTGCGGAAGTGAGAGTAGTGCGTAGTTATTAGAAGTAGTAGTTTAGCCGTTGAGTTTTGACTAGGGGTATTTTCAACATTACACGTAGACGAGATATTCTATCCCCAATATATATATACATATATATATATATATATATATATATATATATATATATATATATATATATATATATATATATATACATATATATATATATATATATATATATATATATACATATATATATATATATATATATACATATATATATATACATATATATATATATATATATACATATATATATATATATACATATATATATATATATACATATATATATATATATACATACATATATATATATATATACATATATATATATATATATATATATATATATATATATATATATATATATATATATATATATATATATATATATATATATATATATATATATATATATATATATATATATATATCTTCGTTTAAAGTTTTTTTAAAAAAATATGTCTTTGTTTTATTGTGAATATTAATCCAACAAGCATGATCATAAACATGAAGTAGATTGATTTTTTATTAAAAATAAAACTTCCTTATGCTTCCTTGAGGGTTTGAATTAGATGATCGGGTATGTGCGTTTGTTACCTAAAAGATAGATTGAATTTTTCAATCAACCCTTAAAAATCGTGAATATATCAAGCCCGCTCACCTTCTCTTTTAACCTCATTTTATATGAGATCATCTCACCATGAAACGGACCTATATAAATAGCCCATTTCTTTAATTGATTACTTTAAGATCGTAAGTGATCACAAGAAATCACTCTAAGATTGTTGAAAGACTATAAAAGTTATTATTTATTGTAAATGATCACTTTAACATTATGAGTGATAACTTTAAAATAAAAATGTATATTGGGCTAGTCCAATCGAGATGGTCTCGTGATTAGACTATCTCATAGAATTAGTGTTCTCTTATCAATTATTAGCTCGTCTAGAATGAAACCGTCTCACGGTGAGACGATCATAAAACAAGGAGCTTATAAGCTAAAAGTTTCTATTATTGGGCTACTTAATTTGAGTATAAGACATGTCTGATGATGAGAGAGTCTCATACAAGAATTTGTGAGTAATTATTATAAATACACGTAAACTTCTCTTTACTTCTTTAATAATTACTTACAGATTAATTCTTATGAAATAAAATATGCATTAAGTCAAAAAATTTAACATATTTATTTCCTTAATTATTATTATATGTTTGAATTTATTCATTTACCATTTTCAGTCATACTATTACTAAATTAAAATTAATTAATATGACTTGCAATCAATTCACACCCAATGATATATTTCCATTTGTTGCCTCTTTAGAAGATGACACTTGAAATTTTCCAACACTTTTATGACATTGTATGATATAATTTTCTTTATAGCAAAATAAACATAGTCATGTAGTATATTTTGTTTATCAACTTTTATATTTTTTATTATATGCACCTAAAAATATTAAATATAAAAAAATATTGAATATCGTGAAAATAAAAAAAAAATGCATCAACTGTTTAGAACCAGATAATTATCTATGTATGCTAAAAAATATTTTATATCATCTAAAATTCAATCTACATAATTCTAAAACTCAATCTATATAACTTTAAAATTCAATTTCCAATTATTCTAGTACTACTTGAATTAGTAAATCCTAAATTCTAAACAAACTCCAATTCTTACGAAAAATCAAGTATATTAGTTAAAAAAATTAAAATAATAACTAATTATGTCAAGCATGGCACTCTTTCTAATAAATTTTTATTAAAAATAATAATATTAACTTCTTTAATTTTGCTTATTTTATGGCTTGAATAATAATAATAATAATAATAATAATAATAATAATAATAATAATAATAATAATAATAATAATAATAATGATAATATTTTTATTAGGGTTTGAATAGTAATAATTGGAAATAGTTAAGCATGATGTGAAGCCCGGCCTTAGATATGAAAAATATGAATCCAACAAGCTACGTCATATACATAAAACTAGATTCATTTTTTATTAAAAATAAAACTTCCATTGGGTTCCTTTAGGGTTTGAATTATATTAAATCTGTATATAAGTTTGTTACCTAAAAAAAGGCTGAAAATGTGAATCAACCCTTAAAAATCGTAAACATATCAACCCAGCCCACCTTCTCTTATTATTATAAATACACGTAAACTTCTCTATACTTCTTTATTCATTACTTGCAGATTCTTATAAATTAAAGGAATATAATCTCCTCTAGGGTTTTAGTTTTAAATTCTTATAAGTTTTCTCTTAATTAATCTCAATTACAAGTTGATTAAGATCAATGGAAGATTCTTCTAATTTTCCTGAGAACGCGATAACTCTAACGAGTTCAGATGGAGTGACGTACGAAATCGAAGAAGACGTTGCAGTGCAAATAAAAACAATCCATATGTTTTTTGAAGATTTGCCTGTAAATGGAAGAAAGTTTCCGGTGCCGGATGTAACCGGAGTTACACTAGGCAAGGTTATCGAGTACTGTGAAAAACATGTGGAAAGCCCTAATAGCAGTAAGCCTGAGTATATTCAAGAACTCAAGAAATGGGATCAAGAATTCGTGAAGGGTCTTGATCTGTCCATTCTATTTGATGTAATAGAAGCTGCTGACTTTTTGTATGTTAAATCTTTGTTGGAATTGACATGCGAAGCTGTAGCGGATATGATCAGAGGCAAAACGCCGGAGGAGATCAGGAAAACTTTCAACATCATTAATGATTTTACACCTGAAGAAGAGGCACAAGTTCGTAAAGAGAATGAATGGGCTTTCGTATAATAAATACTTCTAGTTAGCAACTTAAAAAAAAAAAAAATAGTTAGACGATGTACTTTTTTTTTTCAAACCACTTTTTGTTTGATGAATGTGTTTTTTAAACAATAATTATTCTGATTCGTCTAATATTTTCGAATGATTTGTCTAAGTAGTGTTGGCAAAAAAAAATTTCAATTTGGGGTTCATCAAAATTTATTTCCCAAATTAGTGTTTATTTAGAAAAAAATTAATTAACTCTATTTGATTTTGGTTTGGAAAGTTCCAACCCTATCAAATCTCTCCTAAGCAAAACTAAACCAAAATTTCAGCATTGTGTGCTACTGCCTCGATCAACATATTTTTCAGAAATCCAGACGTTAACTATTCTAAATATATTAAAATATAATTCATCCTATAAACTAAAATTGTATATATATATATATATATATATATATATATATATATATATATATATATATATATATATATATATATATATATATATATATATATATATATATATATATATATATGTAAATTCTCAATTAATGTTAATTGTATTTTATTGCTAATCCAAATATAAATTAATATATTACAATTTGTAATTAATGACAATAACTCTGACATATTTCTGATTGAATTTGTGCATTGTCAAACGTGAAAAAATCAAATGAGATAATAATAGTACTGCTATCAAAGTTTAGAATCAAATAAGATTCTACTTGACTATATATTATACATCTAAAATTAAAAAAATACAAATTAAGAGTGATCAATAAATAATGTGAAAAAATCAAATGGGACAATTGATGTGAATTGGAGGTAGTAAATGGGAAGGAGTATTTTGTAACATAAAACTTTAAATATAGTTAATTTGTTGACGTAACAAGTTAAAAGGTGTTCTTAGGCTAATTAAATTAAAACTAAATTTTTAGAAGATTTATGTCCAATAAAGTTATATTTAAATTTCTTTCAAAAAAAAAAAGTTATACTTGAATTTCAATTATATATTTTTTTATGTGATTGTGTGAAAAATTATTCTATAAAGGCATGTCAAAGCATATTATTGATTGAATACTATTATACTCTGTTTTATGTTTTAAAGTAAAGTTCAACTCTCTTCCTACAAAAAAGTCCTATTTTTAGGAGATCTAATTATGATCTTTTTTGCTGCGAGGGTTTCGGACTTAAACTTCGGATCTCAATGCATATGTTATCTTAATTCTTTCATGTTTAGAATTACATTTAACTCTCGTCATATAAATTAAATATTATATTCTTTTAATTTATTGGACTCTTATATCTCTTGTCTTGTAAGAGTTTAGGGATTAACTTTATGTTTTTTTATTGAAATAATAATTAATTTATAGATAAAAGTTTAAACGTACGTTGTCACAATTGACATTATTCACCCTGGGGCGAAATCAGAAAAATAAATAAGGGATGTCTAATTAAAAAAAAAAGATTAAATCATTTGTGTAAAAAATTACAATAAACAACAATTGATTAAAGTAATTGTCCTCGTCGAGGTTTCATATTCTGAAAACGGCGCATAATATCATCATTTGACAAATTTTGAAATAAATCACATTCAAAATAAGTTACAACAATATCATTTATAAACTCATCAGATATTTTGTTGCGCAACTTAGTTTTGATAATCTTCATTGCTAGGAAAATTATAAAACTAAAAACCCTAATTTATCTAAATAGATAAACATATCATTATCATCATCATCCTACCCAGTATATCCCGCGCATAAAGGATAAATAGATAAACAAATGAATTGTAAAAGTCCTAATTTCTAAACAAAATAGATCTAAATTCATAAACTCATAAACAAATTGTTTAAAGATAAACAAATAGAATAAAAATTAAAACGGATAAACATAAAATCCCTAATTTATTTACTTAGTCCACTGATGATTGCCGCCGGTGTCTAGTTAAGTCGAGATGGTCCGCTGGCCGCTGCTACAGTGCAACTCGGCGTTGTTTCTCGCTGACTCGCTGATTCACAGGTTCAGTGGTTCATTTGGGAGGGAAATTTACTTGTTTTGATTTTGATATTGAAAAAATTTGGGTGGGGAAATGGGAATTGAAGTTGCTGATATCTTTTTACAAAATATGAGGCATTAATGATAGCCAGGCGCCATGCATATTAATTTGAAATTCAGAACAAGCCAAAAATATTATGGTAGAAGGGTTTAAATTTGTGATTGTTTTGTTAAAATTCCATTTTTTCACTAACTTAGCCAACAGAACTTATAATATTATTTTTTTTTCAAAACTTAAGGGATGTCAACTCAAAATTTAAATGATGTCAGTTGACATTATTTACTCCCCATTAGATCTGCCCCTGTACTTACCAGTCTATAATGAATTAATCTAATCACCTACAACTAATTTGTGACTTGATTGTTGTGAATTACAAATGCTCTTAGTAGGTCGTCATTGAAGTTATAAATGCATAATCTTAGTAAATCCAAGAGCATATTGTCAATTTATTGTCGATGGTTGCTAAAGTTACTTGTCATGTTATTTTGATTATAGTTCTTTTTAGCTTTGGAGAATGTAACAAATGACATCGCGATTCGAAAACTCTAAGATTTTCCTTATCGTTATATAAGTGTTATATTAAAATTGTAAGGCTTAGTTGTAATTAGTTATTTTTGGGTAACGCGAACCAATATACTCAAAATTAGCTGATGAAAAGGAATGATTCACATATACTTTTACTTTCAAATTGGTGCAAAGACTTATGTTGTGTTGAGTTGATGATTTTGACTTGTATGGAATGAGTTGTGTGCGTGCTAGAGCAATCGAAAACGCATGTTGAATGGGTGATAGTGGTTACTTGGGCATTTAGTTGGTATGACAAAGTAGTTCACGAAACTTATTAGCTCTATTCCTAACTTGTAAAGGTTTCCAGTTCATAAGAGGAAAGTAGAACCTTAGTTTGGTGGCTTTTGTAACTTTTGGTCGTGTAGGACTCTTGCAGATACGTACATGCAATAATTAATTATCATATTCAACGTTTCAAGGTATTATCAATAGTAATACTTCATGATTATATGAATCGTATTAGAATTATAGAGCGCCAGAAAGTAAACTATGCAATCGAATAGTCGTAATAGTGGTATATGCAAGTAGAATGAAAGCATTAGGAGACTATAAAAACAAATTTCTAATTAGTAGAGAACGCACTATGGTTGTATATGGTATCAAATTGATTCCCTAGTTATTGAGCCTTGATTATGATTAGTTGGCGTAACACAACTGGATTATGTCCAGTTGCTTTAGTTTTAACACCCGAATTTCCTCCCTTCCTTCACGATTTTGGTTTCGTTTAAGGGGTTGGAAATTCAGGGACACCTCTGAATTTCCAACCCCTTAAACAAAACCAAAAATCGTGAAAGAAGGAAAGAAATTCCGGTGTAACATTAGTAGTCCCCTAGGTGAGATCCGATGGGATCACCGTAAGGGAGGTATGAGCATACTTTTGTCATTGGGCGCCGGGTGGCCGATCCCGTCCCTTGACCGAGGTGTTACCATGTGGGCCTTGAAAACCCCAATATGGTGGCCTCTTCACATGATTAGTACCCTAGTGTGATAGTTTTCTCGAAGGTAGGACCCGATAGGATGAGCTGGAGGGGGTATGAGCTCATACTTTGCCATGGGTGTCGGGTGGCCAATAACGCCCTTGACCTTGTCACTATGCCATGAATAGAGAAAAGATCCACTACTTTTGAATACACTTCGAGGGATATGTAGATTGAAAGCGAAATCATGATTAAATGGAAATGTTTAGACAAATAAGTAGATTCGTATATGCTGTGCTATGTCGTCGTCTATCCCCTTGTTCTATTGTTCTAATTGTTGTAAGTTCATTAATTACTGACATGTATGTGCCTGTTTTTGTTTGTTCATGACTCTCTATGATGTTCCTGCTATGATACATTTGGCTATGGTCATTATGTTGAGCAACAAGAGGATCATAGTTTGACATAATTGGCATAGAAGCTTCTTTTGCATTGCATTGGGAAAAAAGCGGAGTACGATCGTACGAATTATTTTACTAGTAGCCAATGCTTTGTGATTCTTATATTACTTGTAAAGTTTTTGGATGTATAATTCCCTTGTGTGGAGCCATATGACTCCTTGTATGATCCATAGTTACGTTGTATAGTTTTTGAATGTAAGGCAGTAAAAATACTCCTTTAGTATTCGTCAAACCGATGCGTTAACACTGAAACCACGATCCTCGTTAGAGTTAATGAATTGAGGAGCCGACGATAATTCATTCCGTCGTGACATGTTTTTGAAAGGCATTAAAGGCCTCAGATTAGTCTAGTTATGTTATCTATCTGTATATCCTTGTCACATCCTCAGTTTTTAGTAGAAATGCTGCCAAAAATTCCACTCACCTCTTTAAATTTAATCTTTAACGTTTATTTAAATTCTTTCCCTTTTCTTTTTATGCAACACCCGAATTTCCTCCTGTCTTTCAGGATTTTGATTTCGATAAAGGGGTTTGGAAATTCAGGGGTGTTACATAGAATTAAAAATTAAAAATGAGAAACATAAAAGCTCTAATTTATTTACCTAGTCCATTGATTGCCACCATTGAAGGGCTTGTTGCCGGTGTCTGGTTGCTGTTTGAGTCAAGATTGTCGCTGCCACCGCCCCTATGTCTTGTCCTGTTCGACTGCTCTAATTATAACTATAAGCTTCTCTCTGGTTCAAATGGGCGGTAAGTAAAGTAAGGTTTTTTTTACTTGTTTTTGATTTTGAAATTGGGAAATGAGTGGGAAAATGGGAATTGAAGATTGTTTAAATTTTTTCACAATAAAGGGGAATTTAAAGAGGGGTGTGTCGTGTGCCAGCTAGCATGGAAACGCAGGCCATAAGGTGTATTATTATGAAAATCAGAAAAAGCCAAAAAAGATTATGGTAGAGAGTCTTGAAGTTATGACCTCTTCATTAAAAGTTCATTTCTTCATTAACTTAACCAATAAAACTTATAATGCTAATTTTTTTCTCAAAATTTAAGTGATGTCAGTTGACATTGTTAACCCCTTATTAGATCCGCCCCTGGCTGCACATGTTTCGACTTGGTCTTGCCTGAAACAAAAATCAGACCATACCTAACATTTCAGTCTAAAATATTTTTAGACCAGACCGTCATCGAACCAAAAAGAACACAGACGTACTTCTACAACGATCTGATCTTGTTAACGAGTTTTTGCTTTGTAAATTTTTTTTGTATGAAAATGTATTTATTTATTCAAATATTTCGCACTTTTAATCGAATCTAAGTAAGTCATAATTACTATTTAAAATATAATACTCTCTCCGTTCTCTAATGTTTTTTTTCCATTTGGAATATTCTACCTTAAGGAGAGAGAAATTTGATTAATGTTTTTAATACATATTTAGAAGATGAAATATATCCATGTGAGATCTCGTTAGATTCGTCTTGATGTATATTTTTTTATTATGTATTTTTTATTATGTATATTTAAAGATATTGCGATTTAAAATTTGCTTTGAAAACTATACAAAAAATAAACGGGAAGACAAAAAGAAAAGAGTTATTGATAATTACATAGAACTTATTTAATTTAATCAATTCTAATAGATGAAGCATAAATTATGCAAAAATAGGAAAATACAAAACATGAGTTGACTACAATAAACTGAAATAGATAAAAATATAAATAATCTAAAACCTAACACAAACTTAATAGCCATTCCTTTTACCATATCTCAATATTTATATTTTAATTATTTTAAGTGGAATTCAGCATAAAAATGTATTATCCTATATTTAATAATTCTAATTTACATTTTTGGGTCTCAATTCGCCCTTGGTGATCATCGAACGATTATTTATACAAGTAATATGTATAATAACATGAATAACAAATTTGATTAATATTATATTAAAAGTTGGGCAAGCAATAGAATCTTGTATTTCATTCCATATTCTACTTTACTATGGTTTCCGATCTATTCTAGTCTAAGATAATAGAAAAGTTAGACTAAATTATATCAGACCAAATATTAAAATTACAATTTGATTTGATTTAATATCTGTGCGTCTAAGCTTTTTAGTTTATCATCGTCTTAGAGGAAGAAGAAGATGAACATGACATTACTATGAAAGATTGAAAATTTGAGAAAACTAAAGAAACCAAGAGTCAGATTATTGTTTGAAAGAATAATTATGAAATGAAACAAATAGAATTTTGAGAATCCTATTTAACAATGTAAAATGTTGGAAGTCATGAAAAGCCCAACTCTCCATGTTAGCAATCCGTGTGCATCACCAAACAATCTATGTGCATTAACAAAACGATTGTATAAATAGCTTTCTATTCTTCTCTTTACTCATTCCCTTGTATAAATAGCTTGTTGTAATCTTTTAATTCTATCAATAAAAAATTGTATGATTAAAGATTGAATTGAGAGTCTTTTTAATTACGTGATTAGAATTTTTTGAGTTACATAAAATATTAAAAAAAATACCCTTGTATAAACAGAATGGATAGGGCGACAAGCTGGCGACCAAATCTAGGGGTCGCCCCACACATATTCTAAACATTAGCCTTTTGTAGTGAGTTTAATTAGAAATCTAGTAAAAAGGATAATTACTTGATACTACTAAAATAAAGCCAACATAAAAACATTAATCACCTTGGTGTAAAATGACATGAGCCAAAGTACGGCAACTAAAATACATCAAAGACTTAATTTCCAAATAGCTAGCAGCCTTGATAAGATTAAAAAGTGTATTTGGATCACCAAGTCTTGCAACAAATTGATCATCCCAATTTTTAAGTTCTTGTTCATAATCACTTCTATCATTACTTTTGTATTCCACATGCTTTTTGCAGTATTCCATAACTTTGGACAGAATCACTGCATTTAAACCCGGCAGAATAACTCGATTAATATCAACGTCGTTGTTATTGCTATTATTGATGATAACATCATTGATTATTTTGCTTTGTAATGCCACCCTTTCTTCCACTCTCAACACCTTTCCATCTGAACTAACCAAGGAAATCATCTTCATCTTGGTTGAAAAAGAACAACAAAATGTCATTGTTACGAAACTTCGACACATTTTAGAAAACCATAAACTGAATCTTGATTCTTCCAATTCATTCATCTTATTATCATCTTTTGGCCATCTAAAATCATTCTTGATGTTCAACATCTTTCTAATCTCCTCCGTTGATTTTCCTTTGATCATATCAACCACAGTTTGGCAAGTTAAATCAGTTAAAGACTTAATTTGCATAGAGTTAGCAGCCAGAATTAGATGAAAAAGGGTATTAAGATTGGATTTGTTCAAGAATTTTACATCCCAATTCTTGAGTTTTTCTTCATAGTCTTCGATGAAAACGTTTGATTTAAGTGGGGTTTTGACATGTTTTTTGCAGTAATTGATAACCTTCTTGAGAATAAGTCCAGTTACATTTGGCACTGGAAATACGTTGTTAGGAATACTATCCAGATTATCTTGAATGAAGTACTTCTTCATCATTCCCATTTGCAATACTACGTTTACTTCCACTGGGAATCTCACATCATCTGAGCTCTGTAGGATTATTGCCTTCTTAGGTTGTGTAGATGAAGATGCCATTGTTATCAAACTTTAACAAAGTTCTATCTCTAGAATATAATAAGAAAAGTAGCCAATAATGGTTTAGGAGTATAATATATTCTTGTTCACGTGTCATAATTAAAGAGTTTTAATTGAACTTTATGCTAAAAAAATCAATAGGCTTTTTAAGGGACCGTCTCTTTAAGAGACGACTCTTAATGCACAGTCCAATTTATAAAAATACTTTCTACTTGATGCTTTTACAAGAACACCTACTATAATTAGCTATAACCTAATTACCTTTAACACATAATATAAACTCCTACACTAAATAATCTAATTACCTGTAGTACATAATATAAAATCCTACGGCACATAACATAAATACCTACAACAAAAAATTTAAACATTTACAGGTCATAACAAAAATAATTACGGCACATAACAAAAACAGCTACAACACATAACCGAAACACCTACAACACATAACACCTACTTGACAACTTCAGCATGTTAAAAACACCTACTTGTGAACTCCTACTTGACATATTCTAAAATACATATTTGAGGGATTCTTAACCCCTACCGAGTAGTCGTGCAGTTATACTATTTTTTCCGTTTTTATATATTTAAAAGTCTAAAGGATCGGCCCAATTGAGATTGTCTCTCTAAAAGACGATCTCTCACAAACATTAAAATTTGGCTTTTTAAATTTCTTCTCACACAAAATTATCCCCGGCTTTTCAAGTTATCCCTCTGGGTTAGTCTCAAACTTTTTGAGCAATTCTCAAACAATTTCTTTATGTACTCTATACATTGCAAATTGCAAATTGAATTGATAAATCTTCATAATCTTGAGTTTATGAATTGTAAGATACCTATAATTGGGCTACTGTAACATATAAATTGCATTTAATTCTTAATCAACTACCACCCAAGATAGCTGATTGAGCATGGTGAAATGGTTAAATTTCACATCGATAAATTAAAGATAGTGTACACATTTTATAACTCATTAAAACCCTTCCTCCCATAGCCATACTATGTTCTAAATTATAACAGTAAAATTGAGATAATCTTAATTCCTTGTAGTGGAACTTTGAAAATATTGTTAGCTTGGAATGAAAAATAAAGATTTAGCAACCAATTTATTTATTTATTTATTAATTTTCTTTTTGTAAAAGTACATGTTCCTTTATACTCCAAATTGTAATCATGTATGGTACATATTAATTATATTCTGTAATCTGTACATTTTTTGGGCTACATAAAAGTTCTTGCCGCATAAGTGTTCGTAAATTAAGTTTTGGATATGTGTATAAGCCTGTGGTCAATTTTGGATCTTGAGATTTATCTGATTGCGTTTGATCCTATTTTTCTAATTTGTGTCTAAAAATATCCGAATCATATATCAAATGTTTTAATTATAATAAGATTAAATTCAATTAAAACCCATTAATTATATATGGGATTTTCCAATCAAATTTCAAACAATTAGCAAGAAAATAAAAAATCGTAATAAATAGTCATAACTAACAAAAATCAACAATTATCCAAAAAAACTAAAAACACAAGAAAATGGGAGAATTAATTCACAATTATTATTCATATTGAAATCATCAACCGCAATTCAATCAATGAATCAACAAATGATCATTTACAGAAAGTTAATGAATCAACAATTATCCAAAAAAACTAAAAACACAAGAAGCACATTGAATGAACAAGAAAAAGCCCATTAAATATATATGGGATTATCTAAACTTGTTGTGAATGGAGACGGTTGTTTATTTGAAATTCCATGCTTATAATAGTGGCAACGATAAACCTCTGCAGCATCCTCTTCATCCAGTATTTTAAAAGAACATATTGGATATACATAACAACAATTATTATCATCGCCGGGTAATTACTACTGATTCTCAAGAAAGCCCCAGAAAGATCATTAACCGGAGTAGAAGTTTCTATTGCTTCACAATCATGTTCGTTAGATTCGTTGAAAGAATATGAAGTTAAGACGGCGATGGTAGAAAATGTGAGAAAAATCAAAGAAAAAAAGAGGCGGTAAATGGAAGCCATGATTGAGTGCAGAAGTTTTTTTCTTTTGGGCATTATTGAGAATCATAGAAAGAAATGAAAGTCAGAAGAAATAAACTCCCCTACACATTCTTGTATAAGACCACCACATACATGATCTGAATATCCAATTTTCAAATGATCGAGACGATTTTATGTCATCTTTTCTATTCCGCTAATTCGTACACGTTTAATGATTTATATTTTTAAAGTCATTAATTTAAAAAATAGACTAATTATATGAGCACATCTTATTATATAAGAGTTTCATACAAGGCGAATTATATTGATTATCACTACATGGGACGGTTTCTCACATGTGTATTTCATTATTAAAAACTTGTTTCTAAACTGGTTCATCCTAATCCCATTATGAAATTCAAATAGATGTCTTAAGCCAAATCTTAAAATACCCAATTTAAAACTTAAAATATAAATTTCAATACTTAAATTGTCAGTTCCAAGCATTAACATCTACAAATGCCCAACTAATATATAATTTTTTTTATTTTTTTAATATATACAATTTCAATCAAAATTTGAGACTTAAGAGATCAAATAAAAAATAACGTTGGAATTAGTCTTTTAAATCTTGATTTGGTTTTTTAAGTCTTGAAATTGAAATTTTATTTTAAACAAAATTATAATACCAAATTTAATAATCAAAACCAAATCATTTAAGTCTTGAAATTGCTATTTTCAGTCTTAGATTTGGCCCTTAAAGTCTTAAATTTACTCTTTTAAGTTTTAAATTTAGTATAAAAGTATAAAAACAATTTGAAAAATAAAATTTGGCTGCAGACTATTTGGCCCATAAAATTATAATACCAAAAGCGCTTGTGGCACAATGGATAGGGTATCTGCATTGTTGAGCAGAAGGTTTAGGGCTCAACCACTACTGGGTGAAGGTATCAGCTGGGGGTTTCTTGACTGCACGCATCCTCTTTACTCCCTCCTTTAGAGAAACGGGTATAGTTTGTCTTCATCTTTCAACAAAAAAACCTCCCACCCGGATCCTGCCTTGTGCAGGATACTGAGAGTGTCCTTTACTTTTACCTTTACCTTTTTATGTGTAGTTGCACTCTTGTAACCGTTGCATATAAGTTTTTGTGATTAATTTAACTAATACTAGTAATAAGTAAACTAACCATAAAACCATGTGTCATGAATACGACAGTAAATAAGAGAACTCGATCAAGTTTTGGGTCCGATTTTATCGGGTTCGGATATTCTCGAATTTGAATTTTCAGGTAAAATATGACTTTGAATCGGGTCGATTTAGTTATTGCTCTAGTCTACTACGGGTCTATATCGACTTAATACCCACTAGTTTTGTTTTGGTTTCAGAACATGTCATGTACAAAAAATCTAAAATAATATTTTATTATGTCAAGTATGACTCTCTTTCTATTAATTTTTTATTAAAAAAACAATAACTTCCTTTTTTATTGATTTTCCTACATAATTCAAATTTTTGATTAAATATGAATAATTCTAACTATAGATGGCCCGGTGCTTGCTAAAAATGTACCAGATAACCTCTTACCTACACATACAAGTCATTTTACATAGAAAAAAAAAAAAACCAAATACAAAATTTAATAATCAAAAAATTAAAAATTAGAAATTGAAAAAATTACCGTGAATAATACAACAATTAGTTAATTTTCCTACAATAATACCAACACTTAATTAACCATTAAGAAAACCAACTTAATTAGGGAGTTTTTTTTCCAATAATAGTACCAACTACTAACTTTAGTTTATAAACTAAATTACCAGTTTTTTGTCGTATAATAAGCTCCTATAGTTTAATTTTTAACATATTAGGAAAACACCATTTAAGTTGGTATGATTCATGATTAATCAAAAGTTAATATTATTGTAAAAAAATAAGCAAAATGTTGTTTTATTGCTGATAATTTTTCTGAAAAAATATAAAAGAAATATCAAGTTTATTTCGTTGATTTTAACTTTTAATATTTAATAATTTTTATTTTTTAATTTATTTTTTTATTTTTTAAAGCAATCAACTAGCAAAAATCGATTAACATTGGCTAACAATGTTACTGGATAAGTGACCATATGATTGAGATTTTTCATGGTTAATCAAATGTTAAGATTATTGTAGAAAAATCAATAAAATGCTGAATTATTCAGAGTAGCGGGTCCGTCTTCCCGTCCAAATATTAAAATTTTTTAAAATCATTTTTCAAACTCCCCCATTTTTCAAACTTGGTGGGTCGAAAGTGACAAATAGCCCGCCCATAAAAATATCAAAATACATTAAATCGTGACATTTTCAAATGCATAATACAAGATGCTATTTTAATAATAAAAACTAAGAAACTAACACATGAATTATAATTAAGGAGTTTTTTTCTTGATATATATATATATATATATATATATATATATATATATATATATATATATATATATATATATATATATTTATATATATATATATATATATATATATATATATATATATATATATATATATATATATATATATAGACACACACACGTGAACTTAATGCGAGATATTGACGAAAGAAAAAAATACATATCTAATTTGTTTTAAGTCAGATTAATTCTAAATAAGTGAAACCCTGAATTTCATCAGCTAAAATTAGAGAAATTATATAGCACTGTCACTACAATAAATTTAAATTTTCGCGACATTAAATTTAGTGACATTAAAAAAATGTCACTGATTTATGTTTTTAGTGTAATAATTATTGGTTCTTATTTTAAGTTCCACTATAAAGTGATTTACAAAACTTTATTTGGTCTTTATTAGCATATGTAATATATACTATAGTAAATAGTGACAGTTGTGAGAGATGACAGTAGATCCTACCTCGCAAAAAGCTTTGGTATGATTTTTTATTATGCTGCTAAAGAAGCTAATAAATGACACTAAATCCTATATTTATATACTATTATAAATTTAATGTGACATTTAAATTAAATGTCGCTAAATATATCACAATAAAAGTAAATTATGTTGTAGTATGCTATAAACAGGTAGTAAATAAACACTAATAAAATATATTTTTGTTAACAAAATTTATATTATAGTTTGTTTCATTCACAGTAACGTTATAAGTTATTATTGCCTTTAACATTACCATTTTATAAAAAACTCCAAGGTTATAATTATTTGGAATAAAGTGCAATATGTTTCAACCGAATAAAGACATGATTTTCAACTTTCATTTATAATTATTAGTCTAATAATTTTTGTTAGTATATCTTGTTTATCAATTTTGTTTTTTATTCTGTGAACTTAAAAATATTTAAAATAAAAAAAATTTATTGAATAGCATTAAAATAAAAAAAGCTTTAACTATGTTAGAACCAGAGAATTACTTATGTATGTTAAATAAATACTCTATATCATTTAAAATTCTATATAATTTTAAAATTCATTTTCGAATTAGTTCTAGCCCTATTTGAATTAGTAATCCTAATTCTTCTAAAAACTCCACATCTTACGAGAAATCAAGTATATTTATTAATTATAAAAATCAAAATTAACAGTAACTAGTTATATCAAGCCCGATCCGCTTTGTATTAATTTTTTATTAAAAATAATAATAACTTTCTTAATTTTGCTTCCTTTAGGGTTTGAATAATAAGTAGTAATAACTTTTTATTCACAAATTCTTGTATGAGACAATCTCACCTTGAGACATATCTCATACTTGGGTTAAACAACCCAATGAAAGAAACTTTTATCTTATTAGCTTCTTATTTTGAGATCGTCTTACCGTGGGTCGGTCTTATACAAGACGTGTTATATTAGGGTTAGAATAATAATAATCGGAATTAACTAAGCATGATGTAGAGCCTAGCCCTCCTTCTCATATCATAAATCACAAATTCTTGTGAGAGACGGTCTCTTTAAGAGAACATCTCTAATTGGGTCGGCCATTATATATTTTTCAAAATATTGTAAGTAGGCATTAAGAATGATATAAGTAGACATTTAATATATTGAAAGTAGGCATTAAGAAAATAGTAAATAAGCATTAAGAATAATGTAAGTAGGCATTAAAAATATGGTAATTAGGTATTAATCTTTAATGGGCTGGGCTTGAGATACGTCTCTCAAAGAGACGGTCTCTCAAGATACTAGCTAATTACAAATACATATTCTCTTTAGATTTTTAGTTTTACATTAATTAATTGCGTATTCTTTTCTTTTCAAAAAATATAATATATTCTCCTCTAGCAGCTAGGGTTTTTACAGTTTTCTTTGTAGTATTCTCAATCCTCAGATTTATTACGTACCATTTGATAAGAATGGCGGCATCTTCTTGTTATTCTGAGAAGGTCATGATGGGACAAAAAATGGTGAATGACATTACTAACAAACACGATTGATTATGTTAAATTAGAACAAATTAAAAGAACAAGACTGAAGAATATCTGATTCCATAGCACTGGAGATAATCTTAACAATGAAAGCATTTAGATTTTCTAGATTAATACGTATTCTCTAAAGTGACTGGTATTCGGCTCATCATAGAACCCAATCATAAAATAAATCTCTACCCATTTAAGGCTTACAACCTATTGATACATTTAAGCTCAAACCTTTCAACTTTAATTAGATCACTTAAATAGGGCATAAAGAGAGTTTTAATTAATTATAATGACATATAAATATTTACATATATGCCCAACGTTGGACTTTGGTCCAACAATCTCCCACTTGAGCTATATGTAAAACTTGTATAAACTTGTATCATTATAAAACCAAATTTTAGCTCAACCATATTATCAAAACTGTAATGTATCAAAAATCAATCTCGTCCATTAATCATATTAGCATAGACCAAAGCCGCCTTTGTTACGTTTGTCGTAACTAGACCTGAATGATCATAATACCAACACAAAATAATGACACAAATCATGAAGTGGATGTGTAGCATAGAAATAACATGCAATGTGATCATAACATGTCCATATCTAACTGGTCCACTTTAATAGTGAGATCAAACTATTACAAAAAAAAACATAATCATGGTATAAAACCAACTTTATCATAACTTTATTTTTGCAGAAAACTTTATAACTAAAATGTCAACAAATGTTTAATAAATAGAATTTACAAACTCCCTGTGACATTCAGGAATTTAAAATAAATAAAATTATTTTGCGCTTTAAACTAATTAGAAAATTTACCATGAATCAAGTGAGTTAAGTAGGTTATTATAATAATAATAATAATAACAATAATATATATATATATATATATATATATATATATATATATATATATATATATATATATATATATATATATATATATATATATATATATATATATATATATATATATATATATATATATATATATATATATATATATATATATATATATATATATATATATATATATATATATATATATATATATATATATATATATATATATATATATATATATATATATATATATATATATATATATATATATATATGTATATATATATATATATATGTATATATATATATATATATGTATATATATATATATATATATATATATATATATATATATATATATATATATATGTATATATATATAAAGAAAAAAGAAAAGATCTAATGTTGGCGGCAAGGCTAAGCTAGGTGGCATATGTTCCACTTAGTTTTTATTTAGATGACTATATATATATATATATATATATATATATATATATATATATATATATATATATATATATATATATATATATATATATATATATATATATATATATATATATATATATATATATATATATATATATATATATATATATATATTTATATATTTATATATATATATGAAATATAAGTTATGTATTAATTTCGTGAAATATAGTCGAGTATTATTATTATTATTAATTTTTTTGCTAAAAAAAGTATAAATAAGGAAATTCATAAATTGGATTACCATTTCTTGATTATATTATATTCTATTGCCATACTTTTATCAAATTAATCTTTTCAATCAAAAACCTCCTGAAGTTAAACATTTCAGATACAATTGTATTGGGTATTGTTAAATTTTGACTAAGATGTCTAAGTTGAGTCTTGATCAAAATTGGAGACTAGTAATATTGCGTAATTTGATATTCTTGAATCGACTCTAAGATTTTAAAGGTTAGAATGCTAGCATAACTCTTGGTTAAGCTGCGGTCTTAGGAGGAGAGGTAATAAGTACATGTTAGTATAGTATTATCGAACGCTCTCTAGTGATGTTGTGATCTTTTTATGCTTCAGGACACGATATCATCGAAGAACCCTTCTAGTTGATAGTTGGATTCGTTATCTTGAAGCGACATCGTCTGTGAGTAGTAACAGTCCCTTAAAAGGGGTCTGGCCAGACTACAATTTGTAAAAATGTTTTATTAAAGTTTGATAAATTTATATGATTGAAATAAATTGTTTATGAATAATTATGCTGACATTGATATGGTCAGTGGATCGAGCTT
Source organism: Amaranthus tricolor (assembly GCF_026212465.1). Classification (NCBI taxonomy): domain Eukaryota; kingdom Viridiplantae; phylum Streptophyta; class Magnoliopsida; order Caryophyllales; family Amaranthaceae; genus Amaranthus; species Amaranthus tricolor. The sequence continues at coordinate 29,935,639 of NC_080048.1, forward strand.
ACGAGCTGGTCATTGACGAAGTAGTGAGACATTGTCTCCTATTCCCTTATTTTGAGGTGAATTGTCATTCAAATATTGACTAGCCTCACTCGAGAGTGACATAGTCTTAGAGCTATGGATGTTCCTCTCAACTAGTCTCCCTATGCGCACATAGATCTAGGGAACTGATGTTGCTTTTAAACCATTGTTTTGAATTGCTGTGTTTTATTGTTTTGGATTCTTACTTCTCATTCAGTTTAATCTGATTCTCTGTTGTTTCCATCTTTTAGTCGATTACAGATCGAATCCGGTCGGGAACAATTGGGTTAGCAATGTTGATGAGGGTGCCAAGGATGTCCATTTAAGCTGAGCCCGTGGGAGTTTATAGTTTGTATTAGGAATTTGTTAAATGTATATTAGTTCTGATTATGTTGGTTATATTGGACTCGAAGTGAATTGTATGATTACTTTATGTTTAGGTTAGATGTTTGGTTTGAGATTTAGCTGAGTTAGTTACACTAAATTGCTGGTGATCCCTTTGCTCAGGTTTTGGAGATGCGATTTAAGTTTCTTGGGAAATGAACCCCGTGATGACCCTGTTTACCTAGTCAACGGTAAGCTGGGTTGTTACAGTTGGTATCAGAGCAAGATAACTGAATTGAGGACCTTTGGATGCGTAATAAGGATATAGGACAAGTGTGAGTTTGAAAAAGACACTAGGTGTGAAGTTAGAGATTGGGTAGACGCTAGTTAGTGGAGTATCGTGAAGCGGACGTTTGATTCAATTATTGTTTTACAGTGTTTCATATGCTTATGTGTGCATGTATCTTTATTGAATTATTTATTGTTGTTAAAATGTATGTTCTTTGTTTATTTGTGCACGTATACCGATGGCTCAGAATCGTGCGCTTCGTCACGAGAGTTATGAGACTAAAGAAGAGTCTAAGAGCTCCCATGACTCTGAGCGTACGGTCACGTCACATGAGGCATCTCATGTGCGATCCGATCATACCGAGACCTCTACACCTGTCGTTCAGGCTGCCATCACAGTCGAACAGTTTGAGACTATGCTAAAGATGTTCCACACGCAGCAGCAACAAAACCTTCTTCTGCGACAGCAGGTGCTTTAATCACTTAACATCGGATCTTCAAAGGGTAGTTCTGGGTACGATTTAGGGGCGTCACAAGTAGAGGGTATTCAAAGGTTAGCCCCTAAGACGTATGATGGCAAGGGTCCTCCTACTAAGCTAGACGATTGGATCCGGGAAATGGAGAAGATATTCGCGATACTGAAGACACCCGAGGATTTCAGGGTAGATCTAGCGGTTCATTACCTGACCGGTGACGCCGATACTTGGTGGGTCACCCACAGAGATGCTCTTCTACCAGCTCTTTCCGCAGATACATCGAAGCACCCTTCTACCGTACCTCCTCTTCCCTGGAGCTTGTTTGTGTCAGCGCTTTGCGACGAGTTTTTTCCTCTACATCTTCAGCGGAGGATGTTCGATGAGGTCTTTCCTCTACATCTTTATGGAAACTTGATGTTCTTAAATGTTAGTTGATTCATGTGAATTTGCTAGTGGTGGATAGTTCTTTGTTGTAGCTATTTATTTAATAGTTGGGTAATTGTAAGTGTTGGATATAACCCTTGATTTTATATGATTGGTTATTCTTGAAAGTATCAAGGTTCGTGTGGAAGTTATTAGTTGAATGGATAAATTAGTTGTGTTCTTCTTTTAAGATTGCTGGTTAATCTTGTTTAGTTTCTTGGTTTGAGTTAAATGAACTAGAAGTGTTCAAATTGGAAATAGAAAAGGAATTGTGGAGACGTATGATCGTTACAAGGTTATAAGCTAGTCTTAAACAAGTTTACATTTTTATATATGTTGGGGCTAGAATTAGAACTTGTGCAATCTTTGATATTAGGGTCATTAGAATAGAAGATAGAACTAAGATACGATCATAAGAGGAGATGCAATGAGTTGTATAAACCTAGTTCGTAGTATCGAACGCTTTGTTGTGATGTTGTGTTTGTTATGCTCCAAGAGACGACGTCATCGAGGAACCTTTCTAGTGATCGCGGAGAAACGGATTTTGCTTCTTAAAGCGTTCTTTTTGGTGAGTAGTAACAGTCCCTTAAAAGGGGGTCTGGCCAGGCTACCATTTGTAAAATGTTTATTTAAAGTATGTGAAATTTATACGAATGTGATAAATGTTTATGAATGATTATGCTCATATTGATATGGTTAATGGATCGGGCTTGCGAGCTGGTCATTGACGGAGTTGAGGAACATGGTTCCCTACTCCCTGTTTTTGAAGCGAATTGTCATTGAGATATTGACTAGCTTCACCCGAGAGAGACATAGCATTAGAGCTATGGATGTTCCTCTCAACTAGACTCCCTGTGCGCACATAGATCTAGGAAACTGATGTTGCTTTTAAACCATTATTTTGAATTGTTGTGTTTAATTGTTTTGGACTGTTGCTTCTCACTCAGTTTAATCTGATTCCTTGTTGTTTTCATCTTTTAGCTGATTACAGATCGGATCCGGTTGGGAATAATCGGGTTAGCAATGTTGATGAGAGTGCTAAGGATGTCCTTTTGAGCTGAGACCGTGGAAGCTTATAGTTTGTATTAGGAATTTGTTTAATGTATATTAGCTCTGATTAGTTCCGATTATGTTGAATATTATGAACTCGTAGTGAGTTGTATGGTTACTTTATGTTTAGATTAGATGTTTGGTTTGAGATTTAGCTGTGTTGGTTTCGTAATAGAGCTGGTGATTCCTTTGCCCAGGTTTTGGGATATGATTTAATTTTCTTGGGAAATAATCCCCGTGACGACCCTGTTTACCCAGTCAACGGTAAGTCGGGTTGTTACAGTTGGTATCAGAGCCAACCCGCGACCGTCGCTAATCCTTAGGGTTAGTTTATCTAGCGGGCATACATTCTTGGGAGTAAGGAAAAACGTGATTTGAGGACTTAGATATCTAAGATAATAGATAGGAACAGAAGTAAATATGATTGTGGAATTAACCTAGGTGTTTGAGTTAGTCTTGTTTTCTTAGAAATGTAGGATGTGAGGTGTGAGGATTACGGGGTAAAATGGAAAAACGCTCTTAATGATTGATCGTGACGGCATGAAGATTCAGTTCGACAATGCAACGTTTGAATTTGTTTTCTGATGATGCCAATGTGTTGTTGCTTATCATAGTTCCTTGTCGATTATCGTTTTAGTAGCTAGAATAGTATGTCCAAAGATTGCGAAGCAATTTATCTTGTTGCTAGCCCTTTTCTATCAGCTTTTGTTTGTCGATCCATGAGTATTATTCTAGTTTAGTGCACGAAAGCAAGGTTATATAGTTGTATAATATTGATAGTGTTCGGTTGTAAGTGAGTTGAACTTTGAGAATGTTTGTTACATTGGAGGAGAGTTAGTGTAGGCAAAGTACTTGAAGCCATTGTGATAGAAAAGTCTATGATAATGATAATTTTCAAAGCCTAGTGATTGAGTTGCATACGGTGCTCATATGTTGGTGTAAACGATGATTTTTTTTTTAATGTTGTTGGACCATGCCATATATTATAGTTTGTTTGGATATTGGAGCTTATAGATTTATTAGAGTTATTGGAAAATCGTGTGATTATCATTTAGAATGAACAAAGTTTCTTTTGCTGGTTGAAAGAGCAAATATAACATAAGGATGAGATGTCATTCGTTAACTTCAGGTTTTGTTAAGTATAATTGAATATATTGATTGCAACCGTATATGTATGGATCTCAACGTAAGTTACTTTAAGAGGAGCTAGAGTTGTAAATTTTGGTTAACAAAAAGTAAAGGATATACATTGCAAATATGAAAGTTTATGTTCAAAACATTGGGTTAAGATAGTTCGAAGAATGAAGTATGTGGAATTGTCATATAATGGATAAAAGTAGAACTAGTCCCGAGGCTTGGCGTTTTATTGTTCATCATTGAGGAATGTTTACTTTAACTAAGTTAGGATTAGAAGTGCCTTTATGAAAGTTTAGATGTGTTGGACCTCTTGAGTTTTGATGATGACTACACTTTATTTAAACAAATATGTTTTTAGAGATTGTGTGCAGGTCGATATCCGGTCGTGATTATGATCGTTGATAGTACCTATGACTTGGTTCATGGAAATGTACATGTCAAAAGGATCCGAAAGATGTTAGAAGAAGTATATCGCTTGGGATGTAAAATGGAGACAGCAGGTCTACTATTCCTAAGTTGGATGTTCTAGCAAAACTGGATTCTGGAAACAGCGCACTGTTCCCAAACCAAAGTCAGCCTACGTTAACTAATAAATTCTGATTTTTATTTTTTAGTTAATGTATTTAAATTAATTTGTTGCATTTATTTATTATAGTTAATTGGCAAAAAGTTTTTCTAAAAATTCTTTACGTGTGGTTTTCTAAAAATAATCCTTTATTTTAGGATCTATTTTTAGTAAATATTGGATTTGCTAAAAATAGAAATAGTGGTTGTTGAATGGGTCTTAGCTATTATTAACCGGTCTTTACTTTTGATAATAGGTTATGATGTCTAGTTTTATTAAGTATAACCGTTTCTAAAAATAGCAAAAACGTTCCAGCAGTTAAAACTGGAACAGGAACTGCTGAAGAAACTGCTGCTTAAGGGAACAGCGATTACTGTTGTTTTAAACGTATGATTGATTTATTCAAGGCTTGTGGAAATAACCGTTTGATAGTGTAATCCACATTTTCCCCATGATCTTTTGCTAAGGAATAATGGATTGGAATATTCCTTATTCTTAGGGATTTTAGCTCTATAAATAGTGGACTCGGTTATTCTTCAAAACTCGCCTTAGTATGAGCCATTAAATCATACGTAATTTTGGGAGAATTTTTACAAGAAAATTTTGTTTTAAATTGCCAATTAATTTATAATATTTTCTTGTGCAACTCATTGATTTTATTTTAGAGAATTTTTATCCTTTTGTAAGGGTTTTTGAGAGAATTTGTAATTAGACTCGGGTGAGTCTAAGGGGGAAATTAGATAGCTTTTAATGAAGCTAGAGAAGAGATTAGCTTTGAGTAAAGCTAAGGAGAAAGCTTCTAGTGAAGCTAGTGGAGAGAATTAGCTTTTAGTGAAGCTAAGTTTGTTGCTTTGAGTGAAGCAATTTGAGAGAGAAGAGTTGGCCTAGTTGATGCGCTTCGAGTGAAGTAAGATGTTTAATGTAATTGTAACGAGTTGCCTTAAACATAGTGGAGAATTTAGAAATCCCGAGGGGTCGTGGTTTTTCCTTCTGTTTAGGCCCAGAAGGTTTCCACGTAAAAATCGTTTGTCTCTTTTAATTATTTCGCTCTAAGTTTAAGCTTTATTTATTTTGTTCAATTCCCAAAAACAGGGCAAAAACGCTTAAACTAGTAACAACAACAATTCACCCCCCCTCTTGTTGTTGTTCCCGTTCCTAATTGAGTCTACAATTGGTATTAGAGCCCTGTTCCCAGTAGATCCGGAAACCCTGAGGGCAGAATCCTGGTGTTCCCGAAAATGTGAATTATGAACGAGCGAATGGAAGAAGGGTATTCTACTCAAAGACCACCCATGTTTGATGGAAAATTCTATACTTAATGGAAGAATAGGATGGAGATCTTCATCAAAGCAGAAAATTATCATGTTTGGAGAGTCATCGAAATTGGAGATTTTGAGGTAACCATTACTAACTCCAATCATGAAATTGCTCCCAAACCCAAACCGTATTTGAAAAAAGAAGATTTTCAAAAGGTAGAAATTAATGCCTTTGCCATAAAGCAGGTATGTTCTTCTAACTCATTTTCTGTCCATCCATCCAAATTGAATAAAAATAAATTAATAGAGTTGCTAAAGAAGACACAAATTAAACTTGAAAATGATAATGATAAGTGTCTCCAATTGGAAAAGGAGCTCAAAGTAAGTAAAGACCATGTCTTCTATATAAACACCTTTAGATCCGATGTCCAAAACAGATTTTTCAGTTTGTTGGACCAAAACATAATTCTAAAGGAAAATATGGAGAGAATTAAAAAGGAGAATGTTATTCTTAATATTGAGTTATTGCAATATAAACTGCTAGGCTTGAATAAGGAATTAAATGACGCATCTATTAAGAACCTGTGTACAGATTTTCAAAATCTGGACAGTAGCTTCGAATTCAGCCGCTCCAACAGTGATAAAATAGAGCTTGAATTAAATTCAAGAGAAAAAGGGAAAATAAAAAGTGTTCCCAAATGGATTCAAGAAGCTAAAAGTAAAAATTCAAAACGCTTAGATAACTTTAAGAATAGCAAGAAGAAAAAGGTATACGTTGATCTCCCTAGTGACAGAATCTGTTCCTTCTGTGGAGGAACTGGCCATCTGAAGGACCAGTGCACCAAAAGGGAACAGTACACTGTCTCTAACAGAAACTATGTCGATAATGTTTGGACGAAGAAAACAGATTCTTGTAAAATCGACAAGGAACCCAAGACAGCCTGGGTTCCTGTAACTAACCATTAATTTTTTTTCAGGTCCAAGTGAGGGGAACAGCTCATGGTATATCGACAGTGGGTGTTCCAGGCACATGACGAGTGATAAATCTAAATTTCTCTCACTTGAAGCCTATGATGGGGGAACAGTAACCTTCGGTGACAATATGAAGGGTGAGATAATCGCCAAAGGAAAAGTTGGATGGTCATGTTCCTATGCTATCGATAATGTATTTTTAGTCGAGAATTTGAAACAAAACTTACTTAGCATTTCTCAATTTTGCGATAAAGGTAACTCTGTGAATTTTACTTCTGAAAAGTGCATTATTTCTAGGAATGACACAGGAGACATCGTTCTTGAGGGAATCAGAAAAGGGAACACTTATGTAGTGAACCTGGACACTGTTCCCAAAACCAGTCTAACGTGTCTAAGCGTTATAGAAGACGACCCACTTCTTTGGCATAAGCGTCTAGGTCATGCTAGTTATACATTGATTAATACATTAAGATCAAAAGACCTAGTTAGAGGATTACAAGCTATAAAATTCCTTAAGGATGAAATTTGTGATCCTTGTGCCAAAGGAAAACAAGTGAGGTCATCTTTTAAATTAAAGATTATTGTGACCACCACTAAACCACTTGAATTATTACATATGGATCTATGTGGACCTATGAGAACACAAAGCCGTAGTGGCAAAAGATATGTGTTTGTTATTGTTGATGATTACAGTAGATTTACTTGGATTTTATTTTTAGTTAGTAAAGATGAAGCTTTTAATGAGTTTGTTTCTTTCGCTAACATAATACAAAAATCTACCAATAATCAAATTATTCACATAAGGTCAAATCATGGTAGAGAATTCGAAAATTCAAGTTTCATAAGTTATTGTAATGAACATGGATTAAGTCATAATTTTTCGGCACCACGAACACCACAACAAAATGGTGTAGTAGAAAGGAAAAATAGAACTTTAGAGGAAATGGCTAGAACCATGTTAATTGCTAGTGGCCTACCTAGAAATTTTGGGGCCGAGGCTGTTAATACTGGATGTTATATTTTGAATCGTGTATTGATAAGACCAATCACTTCAAAGACACCCTATGAATTGCTTAAAGGTGTTAAACCAAATATTTCCTATTTTCGTGTGTTTGGATGCAAATGTTTTGTACATGTTAATGGAAAACGAAATATAGGTAAATTTGATGAAGGAAGTGATGAAGCAGTATTTCTTGGCATATAGAGTTTATAACAAAAGAACAATGAGTGTGGAAGAATCCGTTCACATAATTTTCGATGAAACTAACTTTTTGTCAAGTGAACAGGATACAAATAATTTTAAGATAGGTCTTGCAAATCTTGAGAATGATGAAGCAGAAATGAAAATGCAAGATCAAGGAACAGCAGGTGAACAGCTGATCCCAGAAGAGGCAGAAAGGAACGATCTTGATCAGGAACAGCCGGTACTTCAGAACCAACAGACTGTTCCCAATACAGCTGTTCCCACAGAAGAGCAAAACGATCCAGTAGCTGAATAGAATGTTGAACAAGCTGATGAACCAGAACATGCTATTATTCCCACAAGAGAATTTGTGCCCAAACCTTGGAAATATCAAAGTTATCATCCTTTTGTTTTGATAATAAGTGATTTGAATAAAGGAACACAAACCCGATCTCAAATGAGAAATTTTTGTGCACATTTTGCGTTCCTATCATCACTTGAACCCAAAAATCACGAAGAAGCTCTAAAGGATTCCGAATGGATTGTAGCCATGCAAGATGAATTGAATGAATTTGAAAGAAACAAAGTATGGCATTTGGAACCCAAACCAAAACACAAGAAGGTAATTGGTTTGAAATGGGTATTTCTAAACAAACTGGATGAGCATGGAACAATTGTAAGAAACAAAGCAAGGCTCGTGGTCAAAGGGTACAATCAACAAGAAGGTATTGATTATACCGAGACATTTGCTCCGGTAGCAAGGTTAGAGGCTATTAGAATTTTAATTTCTTTTGCTGCATTCATGAACTTTAAATTATATCAAATGGATGTGAAATGTGCTTTCTTGAATGGTATTCTTGATAAAGAAGTCTTTGTTGAACAACCTCCTGACTTTGAAAATACCTCCTGTCTTGATCATGTCTACAAGCTTGATAAAGCTCTTTATGGCTTGAAACAAGCTCCAAGGCAATGGTATGAAAGACTATCAAAGTTTTTGATCCAAAATGACTTTGTTAGAGGTAAAATTGATAAAACCTTATTCTTTAAGAATAAAGGTTCCGATATCTTAGTTGTTCAAATATATGTTGATGATATTATTTTTGGTGCCACAAATGAATTGCTATGTAAAGAATTTGCCAACCTTATGAGCATAGAATTTGAAATGAGCATGATGGGGGAATTAAATTTCTTTCTTGGTTTGCAAATTAAACAAACTGAAAATGGTATTTTTATTCATCAACAAAAATACATCAAAGAACTTCTTAAGAAATATGGACTAAACAATGCTAAAACCAATCATACACCCATGGCTACAAATGTTAGATTAGATGAAGACCATAATGGAACTAATATAGATCAAACTATGTATAGAGGTATGATCGGCTCTTTATTATATCTAACTGCTAGTAGACCTGATATTGCTTTTAGTGTTGGTTTATGTGCTAGATTTCAATCAAACCTTAAAGAATCACACCTCACAGCAGTTTAACGAATTCTAAGATATTTGAAGGGAACAGACGACTTATCCTTATTTTATCCTAAAAGTGATGTTTATGATTTGAAAGGTTTTAGTGATGCAGATTATGCAGGTGATCTAGTTAATAGAAAAAGTACATCAGGTATGGTACAATTTCTTGGCTCATGTTTAGTTTCATGGAGTTCCAAGAAACAAAACACTGTTGCATTATCTACTGCCGAAGCTGAATACGTAGCAGCAGCAGTTTGCTGTTCCCAAATGCTTTGGATAAAGCAGCAGCTAAGAGATTTTGGTATTAAGTTTGAATGTGTTCCTATTTATTGTGATAATACCAGTGCCATATGCATATCTAAAGATCCAGTGCATCATTCAAGAGTAAAACACATACACATTAGGCATCATTTTCTAAAGGATAATGTTGAAAATAAAAATATTATTTTAAAGCATGTCAACACCAACGAGCAAATAGCAGATATCATGACTAAACCGCTTCCAAGGGAACAACATGAAAAAATGAGATTGGAACTTGGCATGATCAAGCTGCATTGAAGTGAGTGACATATGTGATCCTTAAAGTCAAAATGAAAATTGAAAAGGTCGATCAACCACAAAATCTTGATTGAAAAATCGATTATCGAAAGGATCAGGTACGTACCATTTAAAAGTATATACTATGAATGCTCATATGATTGCTTTTTTGATTGGTTCAGATTATAGTAGCATCAAACTTTCATTTATTTTTCATTTTCATAAAAATTTTTTCATAATATTTAATATATATATTTACCCAGCAATTTCCATTAAAATAGCGGGAGTTAAATCATCATAGTTCTTCACTAAATTCGTCTGTTTCCATTTCACTTTCTGTGTCCATATACCTAAATAAGAACAATGAAGCAGCAAAACTCATTAAAGTAATCGTCACCTCATACTTATTAAAAGCCACACTCTCACGGCAAATCCATCATTTCATCTTCAATTTCACTCTCAAAACCGTCTTCAACTCACTGCATTTCAGAACCGCCTTCAATTGCATTTCATCATTCCATTCTTGCTTTCTCCTTTTCTTAAATCTTCAAATCACCATGAAAACTAAGAATCAAACACCAAAAATGAAGCAACCCAAACCTCTACAAATCATCCATCCAACACCTCTCATTACCGAAACTGAGTCCTCATCAAGAAAGCTACAGGAAACCCCGGTTGCCTTTGGAGTGCATGAAACCAAAAAGAGAGAGAGGGACTCTACAGTAAAGAAATCATCTTCAAAAAGGGCAAAAGTTTATGTTCAAGTAAGTGCTGAAGAGCTATCTAAAGAGATGATTGTTGGTTTCGGTCTTGATAAACAATGGTATGAATCCAATTTCTTTCCTCAATTTCACGCCATTTTGTAAAATCAATTTTGGGAATCTTTAATGACAGAACACTGCTATAATACAATGTATCCCAACTTGATGCGCGAGTTTATTTCAAATTTCTCTTTTGACCATGGCGTTTGTACTAGTGTTGTTAAGGGGATTAAAATTGAATTTAATAGTTTGATTTTAGGAGGAAGGTTAAGTGGCCCCTCCACTGGATTTGATATATATGTTGTTGGATCAAAAATCAATTTTTCTGGGATAAATGAGAAGGTAGTTTGGAAGTTTCTAGGGATAAAAGAGAAAAGAGGAAAGGTTAGTCACAATGTGCTGTCACCAATGCACAAGCTGTTATACAATATAGCAAGACGATTTATTCTGCCTCGCACATCTAAAAGAAGTGAGGTTAGTTTAAGGGATGCTACGTTAATATATTGTATGGCAAATAACATCAAGATTAATTTTCCCTCTTTGATGATTTGTCACTTGAAGGATTGTATTTTTAAGGGTAATGTGTTAGGATATGGTGGATTGTTAACATGGATATTTATGAAGTTGGGTGTTCCTCTTGATGGTCCAAATTATCCCATGGGTCCAAACAACAAAGTAGGTGTTAAGTGTTTGAATAACTTGCATCTAAGATTAAATGAAAGTGGGACTCTTGAGAATATTTTTGAACAATCTGTGGGCACCAATGAAGAAGAAAATAAAGAAAAAGTTAAGGAGGAGGAAGTAAATAAGGAGGAACAGGAGTCTGTTCCCTCTGCCACTGAGAAGGCAGAGGGACATTCTGAAGAGGAACAGGAGGAAAATTCATGTAAGGGGGAAGTTGAGAAGGAACCTGTGGAGGATGCTGTGGAGGAAGAAGAAGAGAAAGATGAGGAGAGTTCATTACCTGGTTCAAACCTTAGGAAGAGTCGTCGGCTAGCTTCCAAAGGAAAGAAACCTATTGTTATTATTGATGATGACTCAGCCTCATACACAACAGCTGAACCAAGCCATCCTTCCTCACCTAAACCTGCCACACAGTCACCAATACAACCATCTTCACCACCACAGTCACCAATACAACCATCTTCACCACCACAGTCACCTATACCATCATCACCACCACCAGTACATACATCACAAAATCAAGGTTTAGGTGACACTACAATTCCTACAGCCCCTTTATCCTCCATTCTCCTAAAACTCACAGAATTGCAGACAAGCTTCCTTGTTTTTAAAAATGAAATTCGTGTCTCCATAGCCTCACTCTCTGCTCAAATGGACCAAATGGAAGCGCGTTTGGGAGCCAAGCTCGACACAGTAGAGGTGGAAACTGAATATATAGATGAAGAAGCTCCTGCATCTTAATTTCTCCTGATAATCATCATACTTTCTTATTTGTTGCAACCATCACTATTATCAAATAATCTTTTCTTGCTTTTGATTTGTACCAGCTGGGGTACTGTTTGTATTAATTCATACTATGACCTACATTTTCCTTTATGCTACTAACTATCTGTGACGATTAATCATAGTTGATCTTGTTTGCATTCACTGTTATTGCTTTTTACTTTGTGCATCCTCATTCTCTCTTTGACTATGTCTATATGCTTAGTGCTGTGGTTTGATTGCTCCAATTCTTTTTGAATGATGTCAAAAGGGGGAATATTTGACACAAACTTAAATAATGGTTGAGTATGCTTAGCTCTGATTAAATCTATTATGTTGGACTTTAGGATTAAGGTTATGCTTCATGATCTCTGAACTAAGGCTGTTTGGCTGTATGCTGCTGATGATTGTTGTTTGCTTGCTGATTTTGCTCTGATTGTCAAAATATAGCTTAGGCTTTGACTGTCAAAATATAGTTAATCTATTCTCAGTATATAGTTAACATCTTTTGTTTATACATTGAAGCTCTAATTATGATTTGATTATACATGATGCTTGTTTTGGATGTATCTGTTCTGTTTTTAAGTTTCTTTTAAGCTCTGATCATTTTACATCATTGTTTAAGTTTTATGCTGAAATTGTATGAGTGTTTGTTATGTTTGTTTTTACAGTAATTTGATTTAAGATATGCTTGGTGAATTATATTTACTAAGTTAAGAAGAGTTGTTTTGATCTCTAACATGCTCTTCAACATTGGTTTCCTCTATTGTGTTTAAGTTTGTTTAAAAGTTTGTCATCATCAAAAAGGGGGAATTTGTTGGACCTCTTGAGTTTTGATGATGACTACACTTTATTTAAACAAATATGTTTTTAGAGATTGTGTGCAGGTCGATATCCGGTCGTGATTATGATCGTTGATAGTACCTATGACTTGGTTCATGGAAATGTACGTGTCAAAAGGATCCGAAAGATGTTAGAAGAAGTATATCGCTTGGGATGTAAAATGGAGACAGCAGGTCTACTGTTCCTAAGTTGGATGTTCTAGCAAAACTGAATTCTGGAAACAGTGCACTGTTCCCAAACCAAAGTCAGCCTACGTTAACTAATAAATTCTGATTTTTATTTTTTAGTTAATGTATTTAAATTAATTTGTTGCATTTATTTATTATAGTTAATTGGCAAAAAGTTTTTCTAAAAATTCTTTACGTGTGGTTTTCTAAAAATAATCCTTTATTTTAGGATCTATTTTTAGTAAATATTGGATTTGCTAAAAATAGAAATAGTGGTTGTTGAATGGGTCTTAGCTATTATTAACCGGTCTTTACTTTTGATAATAGGTTATCATGTCTTGTTTTATTAAGTATAACCGTTTCTAAAAATAGCAAAAACGTTCCAGCAGTTAAAACTGGAACAGGAACTGCTGAAGAAACTGCTGCTTAAGGGAACAGCGGTTACTGTTGTTTTAAACGTATGATTGATTTATTCAAGGCTTGTGGAAATAACCGTTTGATAGTGTAATCCACATTTTCCCCATGATCTTTTGCTAAGGAATAAAGGATTAGAATATTCTTTATTCTTAGGGATTTTAGCTCTATAAATAGTGGACTCGGTTATTCTTCAAAACTCGCCTTAGTATGAGCCATTAAATCATACGTAATTTTGGGAGAATTTTTACAAGAAAACTTTGTTTTCAAAATGCCAATTAATTTATAATATTTTCTTGTGCAACTCATTGATTTTATTTTAGAGAATTTTTATCCTTTTGTAAGGGTTTTTGAGAGAATTTGTAATTAGACTCGGGTGAGTCTAAGGGGGAAATTAGATAGCTTTTAATGAAGCTAGAGAAGAGATTAGCTTTGAGTAAAGCTAAGGAGAAAGCTTCTAGTAAAGCTAGTGGAGAGAATTAGCTTTTAGTGAAGCTAAGTTTGTTGCTTTGAGTGAAGCAATTTGAGAGAGAAGAGTTGGCCTAGTTGATGCGCTTCGAGTGAAGTAAGATGTTTAATGTAATTGTAACGAGTTGCCTTAAACATAGTGGAGAATTTAGAAATCCCGAGGGGCCGTGGTTTTTCCTTCTGTTTAGGCCCTGAAGGTTTCCACATAAAAATCGTTTGTCTCTTTTAATTATTTCGCTCAAAGTTTAAGCTTTATTTATTTTATTCAATTCCGCAAAAACAGGGCAAAAACGCTTAAACTTGTAACAACAACAATTCACCCCCCCCTCTTGTTGCTATTCCCGTTCCTAATTGAGTCTACAGGATGCAATGAAGTTTGAAATTTAACAACTATTATTTGTTTACGGCAAATCATGTAGAGAAACTGAACTAAATTGGGACTAAGTCATCATGAAAGCGAGACCTTTGCCGGAGAGAAAAATTGCATGTCTTAGAGAATTAATGGACTTAGGAGGTAATTGTAGTGCTTTGAATGCTATATTGTGAGGTAGACAGGTAGGAGAGTTTTCGTCATTTAAGGTATATTCATTATCTTGGGAGTGTCATACTAAATGTTTGTGTTGGAGTCAGAAATATGAAATAGGAATTTTGGAAGAAGTTATATATTGAGGTACAGATAAGTAACAAATTTATAATTTGAGGAGTAAGATAGTTATCATTTGATAAGGACAAATAAGTCTTTGGGTGCATTATGTTCTTATTAAGAGTTGTGTACATCGGTTGACTATGGTGGCATAGCAATTTTGTGTATAGTAAGTAGTAGCTTATCGACTTGCGTTACCTGTGTCTATTGAGCGAGTGCATGACATGTTCCACGTATCTCAGTTGAGACAACACATCAGAGACGATTAACACGTTCTTCAGCTCGAACAACTAACTCTTGTTGACACCTAGCAGAACGAGGAGACACTCATCCAGATCCGATCCTAGATAGGAAATGCACGATATATGTTGGGATAGTGTAGCGCTTGTGAAGGCGCTATGGTCTAATCACGTTACTGAAGAAGCCACGTGGGAGGCAGTAGATGCCATGAGACGCGATTATCCCTGGTTGTTTGCTTAGGCATTTCTATGTTTATCGCTTTATAGCTATTGCATCTCCTTAGTTTTTGTGAGTTAAGTACGAAGACGAACTTCATTCTAAGTTGGGTGACATAGCTTTACGATATGTATGTTAGTTAGATATTGGAATATATGCTTGAGACTTAGTTTAACTTCGAGGACAAAGTTTATTTCAAGTTGGGTAGAATGTAACATTCGGAAAAATTAATATCTTAAGAAGAGTAAGTTTAAGAGAATTATCAGTGTGAGAATAATCCTAAATACACATGATAAAAAAAAATTGTTTTTAAAAGATCTCAAAATTTCAACTTGAAGTATATATATATATATATATATATATATATATATATATATATATATATATATATATATATATATATATATATATATATATATATATATATATATATATATATATATATATATATATATATATATATATATATATATATATATATATATATATATATATATATATATATATATATATATATATATGCTCGAGTCAAGTATTCTTGAAATTGTTTTCCAAAAGATATTATATATACTCGGATAACTGGCGAAAGGAGTTGAAGACCAAACTTCTCGAGAATTGCGATGATGTTGTGCAAGAATGATTCGATGCAAAAAGTTTAAAAGAAACATTTTGGGAATATGGAAAGTTATGCGTTAATTATGTGATAAGATTGAAATTCTATAAAGGAATAAAGAATGTAGAAAAAGTATTTGTGACATGTTCAATTATGGGATGAGAAATTTTAATTAAGGAAAGTTATTCGAAAGTAAACAAAGGTCAATGCAATTAATAGTAATTTAAAGTTATGTTGTAGAAGGTTTGATTGAATGGCCTATACGTGTTGAGGATAATGTAAAATTATGATTAAGAAAGCTTTCAACGGTTTTTAATGAATGAATAATAATTTTGGGACTCTATAAAGGTTTTATTGATGGTAAAGGTGAATTAAGGGTGTTGGACCTCTTGAGTTTTGATGATGACTACACTTTATTTAAACGAACATGTTTTTAGAGATTGTGCAGGTTGATATCCGATTATGATTATGATCGTTGATAGTACCTATGCCTTAGCTTATGGAAACGTACATGTCAAAAGGTTTCAATTGATGTTAGGAAAAGCATATCGCTTGGGATGTAAAATGGAGACAGCAGATCTACTGTTCCCAAGTTCGATGTTCTAGCTAAACTGAAGTCTGGAGACAGCACACTGTTCCTGAGCTGAAGGTTGACTACGTTGACTAAAAAATTCTGGTTATCATATTTTAGTTTTTTTTAGTTAATGTATTTTAAATTAAATTGTTGCAGTAATAATTTATTAAAGTTAATTGGCAAATCGTTTTTGTTAAAGAAAATGTATTCACGTTTTATTTGTTAAGATCCTTTATTTTAGGATCTATTTTTAGTAAATCCTGGATTTGTTAAAAATAGAATTAACTAACTTTGAATTGGTCTTAGCAAATCTTTCTAACCGGTTTTTATTCCTAAAAATTAGCAAGCAATCATTCCCACTAAGATTAACCGTTTTCTAAAATATAGCATGAAGTTCCAGCCATTAATTTGGGGAACAGGAATTACTACTGAAGAAACTGCTACTTTAGGGAACAGCGGTTATTAAGGGAACAGCGGTTATTGTTTGTGTACACGTGTGATTTGACTTAATCAAATCTTATGGAAATAACCGTGTGTTTGCTTAATCCACATTACTCCCATGATCTCTTGATAGTGGGATGATGGATTGGATTATTCCATTTTCTTAGGAATATTATTTTCTATAAATTGCAAGTTAATTCCGGTTTTTAAGTGATGAGAAGTAATCCAACGTTTTGTGCTTAAGTGTTTTTCATACGTTTTTGTTGGATTTTACAAGAAATATTTTGTTCTTAAAGTTGCCAATTAATTTATAATATTTTCTTGATGCAACTCTTTGATTTATTTTAGAGAATTTTTATCCTTTTTGTAAGGGTTTTTGAGAGTTTATGTAATTAGACTCGGGTGAGTCTAAGGGGGAAGTTAGATAGCTTTTAGTGAAGCTAGAGAGGATTAGCTTATTGTAAAGCTAAGTTTGTTGCTTTGAGTAAAGCAATTAGAGAGTGAAGAGTTGGCCTAGTTGTTTCGCTTCGAGTGAAGTAAGGTGTTTATTGTAATTGTAACTAATTGCCTTAAACATAGTGAAGTTGTTAGAAATCCCAAGTGGTCGTGGTTTTTCCTTTTGTTTAGGCCCAAAAGGTTTCCACGTAAAATCGTGCGTCTCTCTTATTATTTTGCTCTTAGTTTAAGCTTTATTTATTTTGAATAATTCCGCAAAAACAGGGCACAATCGCTTAAACTTGCAACAACAACAATTCACCCCCCCTCTTGTTGCTGTTCCCGTTCCTAATTGAATCAACAATTGGTATCAGAGCCCTGTTCCCAGAAGATCAGGAAACCCTGAGGGCAGATTCTGGTGTTCCCTAAAAATGTCAATTATGAACGAGCGAATGGAAGAAGGGTATTCAACTCAAAGACCGCCAATGTTCGATGGAAAATTCTATACATACTGGAAGAATAGGATGGAGATCTTCATCAAAGCGGAAAATTATCAAGTTTGGAGAGTCATAGAAATCGGAGATTTTGAGGTAACCACTACTAACTCCAACAATGAAATTGTTCCCAAACCTATAACCGAATATGAAAAAGAAGATTTTCAGAAAATGGAATTAAATGCTCTTGCTATAAAATTACTTCATTGTGGTCTTGGACCAAACGAGCATAATAGAATTATGGGGTGCAAATCCGCCAAGCAAATTTGGGACCTACTTGCTGTTACCCATGAGGGAACAAGTGAAGTAAAACGGTCCAAAATTGATTTGTTAATGTCTAAATACGAGAGATTTGTTATGGAGCCAAGAGAAAGTATCCAAGAGATGTTCACTAGGTTCACCAACATAACAAACGAGCTTGTCTCTCTTGGAAGAATAATTCCCACTGATGAACAAGTAAGGAAGATCCTAAGGAGCCTTCCTCAAGATGAGCGCTGGAGGGCCAAGGTTACTGCTATACAAGAGTCCAAAGATTTTACTAAGTTCAATCTAGAGGAGCTGGCTGGTTCCCTAATGACGCATGAATTGCATTTGGGAACAGCAGACAGTTCCAGGAACAAGGGACTGGCTCTGGCAGCGGGGGAACAGGACGAATCAGAATGTGATGAGGAAGAGGCTGCTTTATTGGTACGAAAATTCAAGAAGTTCTTCAGGAACAGCAGGAATGCAAATCAAAGAAACAACAAAGAAAGAAGAACAAAAAATCTTGAATGCCACAAATGTGGAAGTACCGAACACTTCATCAAGGATTGCCCAACATGGAAGAATGAAAAGGGCAAGGGAAAGACAAGAGATTCAAGAAGACCGTTGAACAAAGAAAATTTTAACAAGACTGACTTTCGTAAGGCCATGATTGCTGCATGGGGAGAAACTGAAAGTGAGAATGAAACTATTGTTCCCGAAGAAGAGGAGACAGCTAACCTATGTCTCATGGCTACACATAAAGGCAAGGAGAAGCAGGTAAATATTTCTAATTCATTTTCTGACCATTCATTCAATCCAAGTAAAAATGAATTAAAAGAGTTGTTAAAAGAGGCACAAGTTAAACTTGAAAATTGCAATGATAAGTGTCTCAAGTTAGAAAAGGAACTTAAGGTAAGCAAAGACCATGTCTCATACATAAACACCTTTAGACATGATGTCCAAAACAGATTTTTCGGTTTGTTGGACCAAAATATAATCCTAAAAGAAAATATGGAGAGACTTAAGAAGGAAAATGTTTTTCTTAATATTGAGCTATCGCAATACAAATTATTAGGCTTAAATGAGAAATTGATAGATGCATCTACTAAAGATTTATGCAATGATTTTCAATATTTAAAAATGAATTCGGAATCCAACCGTAACAACAATAATAATCTTGAATTAAATTCAAGAGAAAAAGGGAAAATCAAAATAACTCCCAAATGGATTCTAGATGCTAAAAGTAAGAAATCACAAGGCCTAAATTATTTTAAGAATAACAAAAGTAAGAAAGCTTACGTTGATCTTCCTAGAGACAGGTATTGTACCTTCTGTGGTAAAGCTGGCCATCTGAAGGAACAGTGCACCAAAAGGGAACAGTATACTGTCTCTAACAGAAACTATGTCTATAACATTCAAATTGATAAATATGATTCATGTAAGTTCGACAAGGAACCCAAGAAAGTCTGGGTTCCTATAATTAACAATTAATTATCTTACAGGTCCAAGTGAGGGGGAACAGCTCATGGTATCTCGACAGTGGGTGTTCCAAGCATATGACGGGTGACAAATCTAAATTTCTCTCACTTGAAGCCTATGATGGGGGAACAGTAACCTTCGGTGACAATATGAAGGGTGAGATAATCGCCAAAGGAAAGGTTGGAAGGTCATGTTCCCACGCCATTGATAATGTATTTTTAGTCGAGAATTTGAAACACAACTTACTTAGCATTTCTCAATTTTGTGATAAGGGTAACTCTGTAAACTTTACTTCTGAAAAGTGCATTATTTCTAGGAATGACACTGGAGACATCATTCTTGAGGGAAACAGAAAAGGGAACACTTATGTAGTGGACCTGGACACTGTTCCCAGAAACAGTCTAACGTGTCTAAGTGTTATAGAAGACGACCCACTTCTTTGGCATAAGCGTCTAGGTCATGCTAGTTATTCATTGATTAATTCATTAAGATCTAAAGACCTAGTTAGAGGACTACCATCTATAAAATTCCTTAAAGATGAAATATGTGTTCCTTGTGCCAAAGGAAAACAAGTAAGGTCATCTTTTAAACCAAAGAATGTTGTGACCACCTCAAAAACGCTTGAATTATTACACATGGATTTGTGTGGACCTATGAGAATACAAAGCCGTAGTGGCAAGAGATATGTGTTTGTTATTATTGATGATTATAGTAGATTTACATGGACTTTATTTCTAGTTTGTAAAGATGAAGCCTTTAATGAGTTTGTTTCTTTCGCTAACAAAATACAAAAATCTACCAATAATCAAATTGTTCACATAAGGTCAGATCATGGTAAAGAATTTGAAAATTCAAGCTTTATGAGTTATTGCAATGAACATGGAATAAGTCACAATTTTTCCGCCCCTAGAACACCACAACAAAATGGTGTTGTAGAAAGGAAAAATAGAACTTTAGAAGAAATGGCTAGAACTATGTTAATTGCTAGTGGTTTACCTAGAAATTTTTGGGCCGAGGCTGTTAATACTGCATGTTATATTTTAAATAGAGTATTGATAAGACCAATCACTTCTAAGACACCCTATGAACTGTTTAAAGGTGTTAAACCAAATATTGCCTATTTTCGTGTGTTTGGATGCAAATGTTTTGTACATGTTAATGGAAAACAGAATATAGGTAAATTTGATGAAAGAAGTGATGAAGCAGTATTTTTGGCTACTCATCTCAAAGTAAGGCATATAGAGTCTATAACAAAAGAACAATGAGTGTGGAAGAATCCGTTCACATAATTTTCGATGAAACTAACTTTTTGTCAAGTGAACAGGATACAAATAATTTTAAGATAGGTCTTGCAAATCTAGAATAAGATGATGAAGAATTGAAAGTGCATGATCAAGAAACAGCTGGTGAACAGCCGGTTCCAGCAGAAGCAGAAAGTACTGATCAAGTTCAGGAACTGCCAGAACATCAGGAACAGCAGACTGTTCCCAATCCAGCTGTTCCCACAGATGAGCAGAACAATCCAGTAGCTGAACAGAATGTTAATCAAGCTGATGAACCAGAACATGCTACTGTTCCCACAAGAGATTTTATGCCAAAACCTTGGAGATATCAAAAATACCATCCTCTTGATTTGATTGTAAGTGATTTGAATAAAGGAACACAAACTCGATCTCAAATGAGAAATTTTTGTGCACATTTTGCGTTCCTATCATCACTTGAACCCAAAAATCACGAAGAAGCTCTAAAGGATTCCGAATGGGTTGTAGCCATGCAAGATGAATTGAACGAATTTGAAAGGAACAAAGTATGGCATTTAGAACCCAAACCGAAACACAAGAAGGTAATTGGTTTGAAATGGGTATTTCGGAACAAACTAGATGAGCATGGAATAATTGTAAGAAACAAAGCAAGGCTCGTGGTCAAAGGGTACAATCAACAAGAAGGTATTGATTATACTGAGACATTTGCTCCAGTAGCAAGGTTAGAAGCTATTAGAATTTTAATTTCTTTTGCTGCATTTATGAACTTTAAATTATATCAAATGGATGTGAAATGTGCTTTCTTGAATGGTTTTCTTGATGAAGAAGTTTTTGTTGAACAACCGCCTGGCTTTGAGAATACCTCGTGTCTTGATCATGTCTATAAGCTTGATAAAGCTCTTTATGGGTTGAAACAAGCTCCTAGGCAATGGTATGAAAGACTATCAAAATTTTTGACTCAAAATGACTTTATTAGAGGTAAAATTGATAAAACCTTATTCTTTAAGAATAAAGGTTCCAATATATTAGTTGTTCAAATATATGTTGATGATATTATTTTTGGTGCCACAAATGAATTGCTATGTAAAGAATTTGCTAACCTTATGAGCACTGAATTTGAAATGAGCATGATGGGAGAATTAAATTTCTTTCTTGGTTTGCAAATTAAACAAACTGCTAATGGTATCTTTATTCATCAACAAAAATATATAAAAGAACTTCTTAAGAAATATGGCATGAATAACGCTAAAACCAACCATACACCCATGGCTACTAATGTAAGATTAGATGAAGATACAAATGGAACAAATATTGACCAAACTATGTATAGAGGCATGATTGGATCTTTATTATATCTAACTGCTAGTAGACCCGATATTTCATTTAGTGTTGGTTTATGTGCAAGATTTCAATCTAACCCTAAAGAATCACATCTAACTGCAGTGAAACGTATTTTGAGATATCTAAAGGGAACAGATGATTTATCATTATTTTATCCTAAAAGTGATGTCTTTGATTTGAAAGGCTTTAGTGATGCAGATTATGCAGGAGATCTTGTTAATAGAAAAAGCACGTCAGGTATGGTACAATTTCTTGGCTTATGTTTAGTTTCATGGAGCTCCAAGAAACAAAACACTGTTGCATTATCAACTGCTGAAGCTGAGTACGTAGCAGCAGCAGCTTGCTGTTCCCAAATGATATGGATAAAGCAGCAGCTAAGAGACTTTGGTATTAAGTATGCATGTGTTCCTATTTATTGCGATAATACCAGTACCATATGCATATCCAAAGATCCAGTGCATCACTCACGAGTAAAGCACATCCATATTAGGCATCATTTTCTTAAGGATAATGTTGAAAATAAAAATATCATTGTTAAGCATGTAAACACTAACGAGCAAATAGCAGATATCATGACCAAACCGCTTCCAAGGGAACAGCATGAGAAAATGAGATTGGAACTTGGCATGATCAAGCTGCATTAAAGGAAGTGTCATATATGAGTCTTAGAGACAAAATAAAATTGAAAATGATCAATCAACCACAATAAACGTGATTGAAAGATCAATTATCGAAAGGATCAGGTACGCATTTTTTAAGGGAATATACTTTGAATGTTCTTATGATTGCATGATTATTTTGATCAAACGGTAGTAGCATAATATTATCATTTTCTTATTATAAATATATAATAAAAATAAAAATAAAAAAATAATAAAATAAAATAAAATAAAATAAAAAATTATATATAAATTTTTTTTTCCAGCAATTTTTTTTGGGAAGTAGGAGTTGAATCATCAAATTCATCTGTCTCCATTTCGTGTCTCTGTATCAAAATGCATAACTAAGGAAAATGGAACATTTAGTAACCGTCACCTCTCACAAATAAACCCACTCCCTCACGTTCCATCCTTCACTTCATAATCATTACCCTTTCCCTTTCACTCAACCCCAAACCGTCATTTTCTCCATTACACTTTCTCTTCTCTTCCAAAACTTCCATGAAAATCAAAAACCAGAACCCTAAAATGAAGCAACCTGTACCTCTTCAAGTCATCTACCCACCTTCTCACACTCCTAAGCCTGAGTCTTCATCAAAAGAACAGGAGGGAACCCCCATCTCCCCGAAAATACATGCAAGCAGTAAGAGATCAAGAGGATCCAAGAAACCTCCAACACGTTCTGTAAAGAAAATGAAGGTAACCCACTACTTAAACGCTGAGGAACTTTCCAAAGAAATGTCAGTTGGCTTTGGCCTTGACAAAGAGTGGTATGAGACTACAAACTTTCCTCAATTTCACAAAATTTTACAAACTCAACATTGGGAATCACTCATGTGCGATTACTGCTGCAATCCCATTTACCCAGAAATTATGCGTGAGTTCATCTCTAACTTTTCTATTAATGATGGAGTCTGTTCAAGTTCAATTAAAGAAATTAAAATTGAGTTTGATAGTATGATGTTAGGACAGTGGCTAGGAGTGCCAGCCACTGGTTTTGATGTTTATTATGTTGGGTCAAAAATTGCGTTTTCTGGGATTGATGAAAAGGATGTCTGGAGATGTTTAGGCGTTAGGCAAAAGAGAGGTAAAGTGAGTCACAATGTTTTGTCCCCCTTACACAAGTTACTCTACAACATTGCTCGAAGGTTTATCTTGCCACGAAATTCAAAACGTAGTGAGATAAGTCTTCGAGATGCCACTTTGATTTACTGTATGGTGAACAATATAAAGATTAATTTTCCTTCCTTGATGATTTCGCATTTAAATGATTGTATAGCCAAAAGATGTATGGTAGGCTATGGTGGTTTGTTGTCCTAGATTTTCTCAAAATTTGGTGTTCCACTTGGAGAATACAGTTTTCCTATGGGTCCCAGTAACATGATAGGTGCAAAATGTTTGAATAACTTGCGCCTTAAATTAAATGAGGAAGGGATCCTTGAAAATGCTGTGGAACAGATTGAAATTGATTCTGATGATGAGGAACAGGAGGAAGAGGGGAAGGAAAAGGAGGAACAGGAAGTAGAGGAAGAAGTGGAGAAGGAGAAACAGGAAAAAGAAGTTGAAAAGGAGGAACAGGAGAAAGAAGGAGCTGGAGTTAAGGAACAGGAGGTTGTTCCTTCTGAAAAGGAGGAAGAAGACAAGGGGATGGGACCTGATGTTACTCTTGATGATGACTCTAGGGCTGAACCCAGTAGTTTTCACTCACCAAAGCCAACCACTCCACCACCACCATCACCAACACCAAGATCACCACCACCATCATTTCACAGACAAAGCTTTGATCAGGCAACCGTTCCTACTGCCCCCTTATACTCCATTCTCCTCAAGCTTGATGATTTGCAGGATCGCTTCTTCAAATTTCAAGATGAGATTCGTGTTTCCCTAGCCTCATTAGCTGACCAGATGACTCAAATGGAGGCTCGTCTTGGTGCTAAATTGGATACAGTGGAGGTGGAAACAGAATATATTGATGAAGATGCCCCTGCTTCTTAGTTCTCCTTTAATATCTTTTATGTTTCCTTGTTAATATCTCTATCACCAAACAATTTCTTTATCTTTTGGTACCAGCTGGGGTACACCTCTTAAACATTGTTAACTTTGTTAAACCTTTTTACATGTGCTACTAACTGTTAGGTTTGATTAGTCATTGCTTATCATGCTTGCATTCATTGTTATTGCTTTTTAATTTGTGCATCCTTATTCTCTCTTTGACTATAACTATATGTTTAGTGCTGTGGTTTGATTGCTTATCTTCTTTTTGAATGATGTCAAAAGGGGGAATATTTGGCACAAACTTAAATAATGCTTGAGCATGTTTGAGATCTAGTTAAATCTATTATGTTGGACTTATGGATTAAGGTGCTGGTTTGTTTCTGATGTTTGGTTTCGGATGTTTGTGTTGCTAGCTGTTAGTTGTTGCTCATTGACACTGAAACTAGGTTTCTCATTGCATTAAGGATTAAGATACTGATATTTCTGGTTTTGGTTAGTTGTTTGTTTATGCTAATTTCCTTTAGCTCTGATTATATAAAGTTGTTGTTTTGATTATTTCTAGAGTAACTGGTTTCATGACATTTAGTTAAGAAGAGTTGTTTTGATCTCTAACATACTCTTCAACATTGGTTTACTCTATTTTGTTTTTAAGTTTGTTTGAAAAGTTTGTCATCATCAAAAAGGGGGAATTTGTTGGACCTCTTGAGTTTTGATGATGACTACACTTTATTTAAACGAACATGTTTTTAGAGATTGTGCAGGTTGATATCCGATTATGATTATGATCGTTGATAGTACCTATGCCTTAGCTTATGGAAACGTACATGTCAAAAGGTTTCAATTGATGTTAGGAAAAGCATATCGCTTGGGATGTAAAATGGAGACAGCAGATCTACTGTTCCCAAGTTCGATGTTCTAGCTAAACTGAAGTCTGGAGACAGCACACTGTTCCTGAGCTAAAGGTTGACTACGTTGACTAAAAAATTCTGGTTATCATATTTTAGTTTTTTTTAGTTAATGTATTTTAAATTAAATTGTTGCAGTAATAATTTATTAAAGTTAATTGGCAAATCGTTTTTGTTAAAGAAAATGTATTCACGTTTTATTTGTTAAGATCCTTTATTTTAGGATCTATTTTTAGTAAATCCTGGATTTGTTAAAAATAGAATTAACTAACTTTGAATTGGTCTTAGCAAATCTTTCTAACCGGTTTTTATTCCTAAAAATTAGCAAGCAATCATTCCCACTAAGATTAACCGTTTTCTAAAATATAGCATGAAGTTCCAGCCATTAATTTGGGGAACAGGAATTACTACTGAAGAAACTGCTACTTTAGGGAACAGCGGTTATTAAGGGAACAGCGGTTATTGTTTGTGTACACGTGTGATTTGACTTAATCAAATCTTATGGAAATAACCGTGTGTTTGCTTAATCCACATTACTCCCATGATCTCTTGATAGTGGGATGATGGATTGGATTATTCCATTTTCTTAGGAATATTATTTTCTATAAATTGCAAGTTAATTCCGGTTTTTAAGTGATGAGAAGTAATCCAACGTTTTGTGCTTAAGTGTTTTTCATACGTTTTTGTTGGATTTTACAAGAAATATTTTGTTCTTAAAGTTGCCAATTAATTTATAATATTTTCTTGATGCAACTCTTTGATTTATTTTAGAGAATTTTTATCCTTTTTGTAAGGGTTTTTGAGAGTTTATGTAATTAGACTCGGGTGAGTCTAAGGGGGAAGTTAGATAGCTTTTAGTGAAGCTAGAGAGGATTAGCTTATTGTAAAGCTAAGTTTGTTGCTTTGAGTAAAGCAATTAGAGAGTGAAGAGTTGGCCTAGTTGTTTCGCTTCGAGTGAAGTAAGGTGTTTATTGTAATTGTAACTAATTGCCTTAAATATAGTGAAGTTGTTAGAAATCCCAAGTGGTCGTGGTTTTTCCTTTTGTTTAGGCCCAAAAGGTTTCCACGTAAAATCGTGCGTCTCTCTTATTATTTTGCTCTTAGTTTAAGCTTTATTTATTTTGAATAATTCCGCAAAAACAGGGCACAATCGCTTAAACTTGCAACAACAACAATTCACCCCCCCTCTTGTTGCTGTTCCCGTTCCTAATTGAATCAACAAAGGGTGAATGCAATTAATAGTAATTTAAAGTTATGTTGTAGAAATTTTGTAAGTATGAAAAAATTTTGGTTATTAAAGGTTAAAAAAAAAGAATTGGGATTGTATGAAACTATTAATGGTAAAACATGAGTATAATAGAATAATGGTTTAGGAAAAAAATACGAATTTGAATGTCTAAAGGTTATTGAAGTTATTTCGGACGAATTTGTTATGGAATTTGAAGTTTTAAGCGTTAAATGAAGATTATGGTTATAAATGTTATAATTCAAAGTAAGTTGACAATGATCGAGTTTTGAGTTATTAAAAGTCGATAGAAAAATGATTGTGGATATCTTTAATGAATATGAGATTCAATAAATGACTTAAGGTATTCATCTCAAAGTATCTCGGGAGTTATAAGAGTTTTTAATTAAAAATTTAATTGTAATTGGGAAACAAGTAAGTTGATTATTTAATATCTCAAACTAAGGATATAAAAAGGTTGAAATAACCAAATATGTAACTAAAGGTATAAAAGATTTTGAAGTAAGGTGGTTGATTTAAAGTACATGTGAACGTTCACGTAAAGTAAATCGAGGTTGAAGTTTCAAATTTAAATATTTGAAGTAATTCAATTGAGGTTAGTTGTGTTACCAATATGTAATTCATCTTATATGATTGAAAATTTATAGATTTAGTATGTCTTGAATCAAAGCTGGGGAGTAACTAAAGTTTATTTGGTTCTCATTTCACGAAATTTGAATTATATGTTACGACTAAGGATGATCAGAAGTGTATGTATAATTTCGGGGACGAAATTATTTTAAGTTGGGGAGAATGAAATAGACTACATTTAATAAAGCTTAATTATAAGTTTATTAAGCTGATTGGGGTTATTAAGTAAGTTAATTCGAGTAATAATATTATTATTTTGATAATATTGACTCAAGTATTTGATTTGTTAACATTTTCAAGAAAGAGATATTTTATTTAATGTATAAAATTCGCATAAAGAATACTTCGATAAAAGTGTATTTAGATTATATTTTATTAATTGATTACTAACTTATCTTTATAAAAATAAATTTAAATAAAGTATTGAAAAATAAATTATACGACGAAAAATATGAGTGTAACCCATCTCATATTTTCGTGAATATGAGTATGAAGTTGAGTCACCGTAATTTCGCCACGTAATTCATGACTCATTACGTTAAATCCTTAATTATAAACCCTTATACTCATCCATTTCTCTTCCTCCCTCACACTGGACTCACTCATTTTCCATCTCCCTCACAGTTCAGTAGCAACCCCAGCTCCACCAGGCCACGCCTCCATCGTAGCCACCCGCAGACACACACTCCTCCTCCCCTGCAGCAGCCGCGACCCCCAACCAGCAGCAGCCACGTTTTGTGGTTGTTCCCACGGCAGCAGCAGGCGTCTAGGCCCAGGACCACCACCGAGTCCCTTGGGCTGACCTGTGTCACCACACCACCATACACTCTTTCCTCTTCCTTCAATGGTGATTGAGGTAATCTACAAGCTATACTATTTAAGTATTAATTGAATGTTTTAAAGTAGTTTGGTATTTGTGGATTCAATTTGGGGTTTTTAAATCAAATTTAAGCATCAACTTGAATTTAATTAGAGTATATGTGTTTAATTAGTAATTGAGTTGTTTTTAGTGTTGATTAGAATTGGTTATTTGGGTTATTTGAGTTCTAGTATCAAATTGAGTATTTGGGATTCTGAAATTTCAGTTCATAAACTGAACTTTCTGTTTCGGCTATTTTGGGGATGGTTCTGATTGTTTTTGGGTTCTTATGTCATCTTGAGATTTGTTGAACTTTGAGTCGCGGTCGTGTGGACACTTGAATCACCCAGAGATGAGTTCGTATGAGGAAGTTATGTCCAAAATACTAGTAGATTGTCACAAAGATCGACAATGAGGTTCCGTTTTGTTCTGTCCGAATTTGTGTTTCTGTTTTTCAAATAGTTAGAGTCGTTTTGGGGTTTTGGTGTCTTCATGAGATTTGTAGAGCTTCGCGTTGCGATCACGTGGGCACTTGAATCGCTCCAAAATCAGTTTATATGAGAGAGTTATGTTCAAAATAGTGAAATACTAGCAGGCTGTCTTGAAAATCCATAATGAACCTTCTGTTTTGGCTATTTTGGGATCGGTCTAATTGTTTCTGGGCTTTTGTGTCTTAATAAGAATAGTAGAGCTCTGAATAATAATCGGGTAGCCACTTAAATCGTCTCATTTGGTTTCCGTATGAGTGAGTTATGCCTGTTTTAGTAAGATGTGTCCTAAAACCATTACGGGATTCCTAATTGGATGAGTTTTGTTGATTGAGACTAGCTGTTGGATATGTATATTTAGCTGCTGAATTATTGTTAGGAACTAAGAGTTGTGACAAGTTATGATAATGGTGAATAATTGAATAGATTGATACTCTCAGATATAATACCAGATACTTGCAAAACAATTTGTGGGAACGGATTCGTAGTTTCTTGATGGTGTATAGGTTGTGGTGAGGATTTGGATTTGAATGTTGTTAATGATAATTATAGGTCAAAGTGGTGATAAGAACTAAATTGTGGAATTATTAATTAGTATGAATTTACGAAGATTAGGATATCGATAGGATATTAAATGTGGAAAGTTTATGGAAACTTGATGTTCTTAAATGTTAGTTGATTCACGTGAATTTGCTAGTGGTGGATAGTTCTTTGTTGTAGCTATTTATTTAATAGTTGGGTAATTGTAAATGTTGGATATAACCCTTGATTTTATATGATTGGTTATTCTTGAAAGTATCAGGGTTCGTGTGGAAGTTATTAGTTGAATGGATAAATTAGTTGTGTTCTTCTTTTAAGATAGCTGGTTATTAATCTTGTTTAGTTTCTTGGTTTGAGTTAAATGAACTAGAAGTGTTCGAATCGGAAATACAAAGGGAATTGTGGCGACGTATGATCGTTACAAGGTTATAAGCTAGTCTTAAACAAGGTTACATTTTTATATATGTTGGGGTTAGAATTAGAACTTGTGCAATCTTTGATATTAGGGTCATTAGAATAGAAGATAGAACTAAGATACGATCATAGGAGGAGATGCAATGAGTTATATAAACCTAGTTCGTAGTATCAAACGCTTTGTTGTGATGTTGTGTTTGTTATGCTCTAGGAGACGACGTCATCGAGGAACCTTTCTAGTGATCGCGGAGAAACGGATTTTGCTTCTTGAAGCGTTCTTTTTGGTGAGTAGTAACAGTCCTTTAAAAAGGGGTCTGGCCAGGCTACCATTTGTAAAATGTTTATTTAAAGTATGTGAAATTTATACGAATGTGATAAATGTTTATGAATGATTATGCTGATATTGATATGGTCAATGGATCGGGCTTGCAAGCTGGTCATTGACGGAGTTGAGGAACATGGTTCCCTACTCCCTGTTTTTGAAGCGAATTGTCATTGAGATATTGACTAGCTTCACCCGAGAGAGACATAGCATTAGAGCTATGGATGTTCCTCTTAACTAGACTCCCTGTGCGCACATAGATCTAGGAAACTGATGTTGCTTTTAAACCATTGTTTTGAATTGCTGTGTTTAATTGTTTTGGATTGTTGCTTCTCACTCAGTTTAATCTGATTCCTTGTTGTTTCCATCTTTTAGCTGATTACAGATCGGATCCGGTCGGGAATAATCGGGTTAGCAATGTTGATGAGAGTGCTAAGGATGTCCTTTTGAGCTGAGACCGTGGAAGCTTATAGTTTGTATTAGGAATTTGTTTAATGTATATTAGTTCTGATTAGTTCCGATTATGTTGAATATTATGAACTCGTAGTGAGTTGTATGGTTACTTTATGTTTAGATTAGATGTTTGGTTTGAGATTTAGCTGTGTTGGTTTCGTAATAGAGCTGGTGATTCCTTTGCCCAGGTTTTGGGATATGATTTAAGTTTCTTGGGAAATAATCCCCGTGACGACCCTGTTTACCCAATCAACGGTAAGTCAGGTTGTTACAACACCGAGAGCCAAGATCTAGTTTTGGGAGATCAACATTGAGCACTCCTCAGAGTAGTAGGAACATTGAGTGTTACCATTGCGGGAAGAAGGGTCACAAAAGGATTGATTGTTACAAGTACATACGTGAGAAGGTTTAAGGGGTACACTGCAAGGTCCAGCACAGAAACCGATCGGCAGTCAAGCTGGTGTAACTCAGGATAGAAGGCAGGGGCGACCGCAAGCATCTTTTGGGCATGGTTCGCATAGTCAGGGGTCCGCTATGGAAAGTTCATCTAGACCATCTGTCGGTACACCAGTTAGCGGCACCAAGGCTACAGGGAAGCTTATAACTCTCAAGAGAGATGAAGCAGAGGTTACACCAGGAGTTATTACGGGTACGTTCTTAGTCAACAATAAACCTGCATATGTTTTATTTGATTCGGGTGCATCTCATTCATTTGTTGCATCTTCATGTGTATCAAAATTGCTTTTGTCTAGTTCGCTTGAGATAAATAGCGAGTTTACACAACCATCGGGCAAGAGAATCTTATGTCAGCGAGTGTATAGGGATATAGCTTTAGACTTCATGGGAATGGATTTACGCGTAGATTTGATAGAGTTCCCTTTAGATAATTTTGATGTTATCTTGGGTATGGATTGGCTGAGGAAGTACAAGGCAAGCATTGATTGTTGGATGAAGAAAGTAGCTATACGAGGGCCTAAAGGGCAGAAAGTGATTTTTAAGGGTTTTGTGCCAAAGAATCACACTAAGATCATATCTGTTATCAAACTGAAAACATATTTGAGGAGGAATTACCCGATGATTCTATGTCACGTAGTAGACACGACGATGAGCACACCCGAGATAGGAGAGATACGTGTAGTACGTGAGTTTGAGGATGTCTTTCCTTCTGAGATACCTGCATTACCACCTCCGAGAGCAGTTGATTTGACGATTGATCTTGTACCGGGCACGAGTCCTATATGTAAGGCTCCATATCGCATGGCACCTAGAGAGACAGCATAATTAAAGGTGCAACTGCAAGAATTGTTAGATAAGGGTTATATACGCCCAAGCTTGTCTCCTTAGGGCGCACCCGTTCTCTTCGTTAAGAAGAAAGATGGATCCTTTAGGTTATGTGTAGATTATCGAGAGCTCAATCGGGCAACTGTGAAGAACAAATATCCTCTTCCTAGGATAGATGACCTGTTCGATTAGCTCAGAGGTGCATCGGTGTTGTCTAAGATCGATTTGAGGTCTTGCTATCATCAGTTGAACATCTCGCCAAAGGATATCCCTAAGACAACCTTTAGGTCACGATATGGGCATTATGAGTATACGGTTATGCCCTTTGGTTTAACCAACGCATCGGCGACATTCATGGCCCTCATAAACAACATCTTTACCGCGTACCTTGATCGGTTCGTTGTAATATTCATCGATGATATTTTAGTTTATTCTAAGGACGAGGATCAGCATGCCGAACATTTGAGGATCGTATTATAGACCTTGAGAGAGCACAAGTTGTATGCCAAATTATCAAAGTGCGAATTTTGGCTACGCAAGGTTTCTTTTCTTGGGCACATAGTGTGTAGTGAGGGTATATCGGTAGATCCGACGAAGGTGGAGGCAATCTCGACTTGGTCTATACCCAAGCACGCGTCTGAAGTTCGAAGTTTCTTACGTTTGGCGGGGTATTACCGAAGATTTGTACGCGACTTTTCTAAGATTGCGCGACCGTTAACGCAGTTGACCAGAAAAGATGTACGATTTGTTTGGAATGAACAGTGCGATGAAGCTTTTAGGATTCTCAAGACATGACTGACTTTTGTACCTATCTTAGCACTACCTGATGGAGAGTCAGAATTTGAGTTGTACACTAATGCATTGAAAAATGGTTTGGGGTGTGTGTTAATGCAAAATGGACGCGTCATTGCGTATGCTTCACGGCAACTAAAGACCCATGAGATCAACTATCCGACACATGACATGGAGTTAGCTGCGGTAGTCTTCACTCTCATGATATGGAGACACTATCTGTATGGTACTAATTTTAAGGTCTTGTCTGATCACAAAAGCCTGAAGTACATATTCAACCAGAGGGAGTTGAATATGAGGCAACGGCGATGGCTAGAGCTGATTTCAGATTATAATCTGGAGATCCGATACCATGAGGGAAAAGCTAATGTCGTCGCTGATGCTTTGAGCCGGAAAGCTATACATAGTTTATGTAATGCCTAAGCTAGAGTGCGTTAAAAATAAGAAATAGAGGAGATGGGTATCGAGATAGTAGACCATGGGGTAGTGGCGTCGATGATGGAGGTAACATCTGATTTGTTGGAAGAGATTAGGATGAAACAGACTAATGATACCCATTTGATTGAGAAGGCATCTCTGGTGGTAGAAACACCCGACCCACATTTTGGCCTACACGGGGATGCTAGTTTGCGATACGACTATAGATGGTGCGTGCCTAACGATTCAGATCTACGTACTCGCATTCTGAGAGAGGCGCATAGTTCATGTTTCTCCATACATCCGGGCACTGACAAGATGTACCAAGATTTCAGGAGAACGTTTTGGTGGCATGGTATGAAAAAAGGCATCGCTAATTTTGTTGCCAAATGCCTAACAAGCCAGAAGGTCAAGATAGATCACCGTCGACCTCAAGGTTTACTTCACCCGTTGCTGATACCCGAGTGGAAGTGGGAATCGATATCTATGGATTTTTTGTGTGGACTACCGAGGACTACGAAGGGCAACAATATGATTTGGGTCATAGTTGATTGATTGACAAAATCGGCACATTTCATTCCGATGAAGGACACCAGGAAAAAGCATCAGTTGGCCTTAACGTACCGACAGCAAGTGGTGAGACATCACGGAGTTCCACGAGACAAAATCTCAGATAGAGGTGCTCGGTTTTTGTCTATTTTTTGGCAAAAGCTATAGGATTCTTTGGGTACTGAGTTGAGAATGAGCACAGCGTTTCACCCAACTACAGATGGACAGACAGAACGGACTATACAGACGCTTAAGGATATGTGACGAGCATGTGTCTTAGATTTCGGGGATTCATGGGACGATAAGTTGGATATGATTGAGTTCTCCTATAATAACAGTTATCATTCGAGTATTGGGATGGCACCATTCGAGGCACTTTATGGTCGTAGTTGTCGTAGCCTTTTATGTTGGAGTGATAGTTCGGATACGGTAACTGTGGGACCGCCTTTGATTCAGAAAATGATCGAACAAGTCAAGTTGATACGAAGGAGGATGAGAGCAACGCGGGATAGGCAAAAGAGTTACGCAGACCAACGACGTCGACCTCTTGAATTTCAAGTTGGAGATAAAGTCTTCCTTCGAGTCTCACCAATTAAAGGTGTGATGAGGTTTGGGAGGAAGTGTAAGCTTAGTCCAAGATTCATTGGACCCTACGAGATCCTTGAGCGCATAGGCGAGGTAGCATATCGACTTGCGTTACCTGCGTCTATTGATAGAGTGCATCACGTGTTTCACGTATCCCAACTAAGGCAGTACATCCGGGATGACTCACACATCCTTCAGCCCGAACAATTAACCATGGATGACACCTTGTAGTATGAAGAGACTCCCGTTCAGATTCTAGATAAGAAGACGCGTGATACTCGTCGAGGTAAAGTAGCACTTGTGAAAGTGCTATGGTCTAATCACGTTACCGAAGAAGCCACGTGGGAGGCAGAAGATGCCATGAGACGCGATTATCCTTGGTTGTTTACTTAGGTATTTATATTTTTATCATTTTATAACTATTGCATCTCCTTAGTCTTAAAGAGTTAAGTTCGAGGACGAACTTTATTCTAAGTTGGGTAGGTTTTTTGGACTCAGAATAGTTTTAGTAAGTCTGGATGGTTAACATGGCTAGTCGCTAAATGTAGATTCTTATAGGGCACAAGTATGAGAACTTGATCAATATAGATTTACGATATGTATGTTAGCTGGATATTTGAGTCCTTGTTCATCTTCGAGGACGAAATTCTTCTTAAGTTGGGTAAAATGTGACATTCGAAAATTTAAAATAAATAAAATCATTTTGGGCTTTAAACTAATTAGAAAATTTACCATGAATCAAGTGAGTTAAGTAGGTTATTATAATAATAATAATAATAATAACAATAATAATAATAATAATAATAATAATAATAATAATAATAATAATAATAATAATAATATATAAAGAAAAAAGAAAAGATCTAGTGTTGGCGGCAAGGCTAAGCTAGGTGGCATATGTTCCACTTAGTTTTTATTTAGATGACATGATTATATAGTTCTTATCCTAATTTTTTTCTTGGCCATGAAGGAAGAATTAGAATAATAAAAATCTTTAGCCTACAAATAATGTAAAGCTACCGTGGGTAAAAACAGAAGAAGATCGAAATCAGAAAAATTATTTCACAAATATAATCTAAAACAAAAAAAAAAATTCTACAACAAAGGAATTTAATTAATAGTGAAATTATTAAAGGTATAAATTCTTACATATATTTATTTACATAAAATTATGCCCATAAATTTTATATGTGTTTAGTATATATAAATTAAATTTTCTGCAAATTTTGGTGAATTAATTCGTTGTAATTTAATTTATATGATTTATTCATTGAAATTGCTAAAAACCGCATAATCTGGAATAATATAAATTAAAATAGTAAACATTAATATATTTTTTTTAAAAAGAAAAGTTTTCTGTACATATATATATGAAATATAAGTTATGTATTAATTTCGTGAAATATAGTCGAGTATAAATATTATTATTAATTTTTTTGCTAAAAAAACGCATAAATAAGGAAAATCATGAATTGGATTACCATTTCTTGATTATATTATATTCTATTGCCATACTTTTACCAAATTAATCTTTTCAATCAAAAACCTCCTGAAGTTAAACATTTGAGATACAATTGTATTGGGTATTGTTAAATTTTGACTAAGATGTGTAAGTTGAGTCTTGATCAAAATTGGAGACTAGTAATATTGGGTAATTTGATATTCTTGAATCGACTGTGAGATTTTAAAGGTTAGAATGCTAGTATAACTCTTGGTTAAGCTGCGGTCTTAGGAGGAGAGGTAATAAGTACATGTTAGTATAGTAGTATCGATTGCTCTCTAGTGATGTTGTGATCTTGTTATGCTTCAGGAGACGATATCATCGAAGAACCCTTCTAGTTGATAGCTGGATTCGTTACCTTGAAGCGACATCGTCTGTGAGTAGTAACAGTCCCTTAAAAGGGGTCTGGCCAGACTACAATTTGTAAAAATGCTTTATTAAAGTTTGTGAAATTTATATGATTGAAATAAATTGTTTATGAATAATTATGCTGATATTGATATGGTCAGTGGATCAAGCTTACGAGCTGGTCATTGACGGAGTAGTGAGACATTGTCTCCTATTCTCCTGTTTTGAGGTGAATTGTCATTTAAATATTGACTAGCCTCACCCGAGAGTGACATAGTCTTAGAGCTATGGATGTTCCTCTCAACTAGTCTCCCTGTGCGCATATAGATCTAGGGAACTGATGTTGCTTTTAAACCATTGTTTTGAATTGCTGTGCTTTATTGTTTTTGATTCTTACTTCTCATTCAATTTAATTTGATTCCCTGTTGTTTCCATCTTTTAGTCGATTACAGATCGAATCCGGTCGGGAACAATTGGGTTAGCAATGTTGATGAGGGTGCCAAGGATGTCCTTTTGAGCTGAGCCTGTGGGAGTTT
Source organism: Amaranthus tricolor (assembly GCF_026212465.1). Classification (NCBI taxonomy): domain Eukaryota; kingdom Viridiplantae; phylum Streptophyta; class Magnoliopsida; order Caryophyllales; family Amaranthaceae; genus Amaranthus; species Amaranthus tricolor. The sequence continues at coordinate 29,971,936 of NC_080048.1, forward strand.
ATAGTTTGTATTAGGAATTTGTTAAATGTATATATTAGTTCTGATTATGTTGGTTATATTGGACTTGAAGTGAATTGTATGATTACTTTATGTTTAGGTTAGATGTTTTGTTTGAGATTCAACTGAGTTAGTTACACTAAAGAGCTGGTGATCCCTTTGGTCAGGTTTTGGAGATGCGATTTAAGTTTCTTGGGAAATGAACCCCGTGATGACCCTGTTTACCCAATCAACGGTAAGGTGGGTTGTTACACTCCCACTAAAACTGAACATCTTACATAGATAAAACAACACCCATATGAGCCACATGCTCATCAAGAAACCGCTTGGGTGGTAATGCTTTGGTAAGTGGATCCTCAATCATAGAATTTGCACTAATATGTTTAACTGACAATTCTTTATCTTGAATTCTTTCCTGTACAACCAAGAATTTGAGAGCCACAAAAAGTTTGACTTCCTCGAACTCTTATTGTTGTTAGAAAATTTCACAGTGAAGTTGTTGTCACAATATAATTTAAGTGGTATTTGAATAAAATTTACCACACTTAGTCCCATGACAAAATTTCGCATCCATATCCCATGATTCGATGTCTCATAGCATGCAATGAATTCTGTTACCATAGTGGGAGATGTCGTAATGGATTATCTGACCTCTTATACGTGAGCATGCATTTCTTTGTCCTATGTAAATACCGTAAGACCCTTTTGATTACTTTCCAATGTTCTAATCTTGGATTACTTATATAACGTCCCAACATACCTGTTATGTATGCAATATCTGGACGAGTGCAAATTTGAGCATACATTAAACTCCCTACTGCTGAAGCAAAAGAAATATTTTTCATTTTCCTTTTTCTCAAATTCATTCTTGGGGCATTAATCAAGACTGAATTTGTCTCCCTTAGCCACAACGGTATCTCCTGGTTTGCAATTATACATGCCATACCTTTTTAACACATTTTCGATATAACTCTCTTGTGATAACCCAAGAATACCTCGAGAATGATCTCGATGTATTTTAATACCTAATACAAAAGAGGCATCACCAAGATCTTTCATCTCAAAATTCTTTGATAAAAAATTCTTAGTTTCATGCAAAAAGCTTATATCATTGCTGGCAAGCAATATATCAGTAACATACAAAACCAGATTAATGTATTTCCTTCCATTAAACTTGTTGTAAATGCATTCATCAAGCAAATTCATCTCGAAACCAATTGAGAGAATCACTTGATGAAACTTCAAATACCATTGACGAGACGCCTACTTGAGTCCATAGATGGATTTCTTATGTTTACAATCTATCTTCTTTGGGTTAACCACTGCAAAGTTTTCAAGTTGTTTCATATAAATTGTCTTATCAATATTACTATTGAGAAACGCTGCTTTACATCCATCTGATGTAACTCAAGATCAAAAAGTGCTACCAATGCCATTATTATCCTCCAAGAGTCTTTCGAAGAAACCGGAGAGAAAGTCTCTTTGTAATCAATGCCTTCATTTAAAATCTTACACTATCAGACGAGCTTTAAACCTCTCCACATTGCCATTCAAATCATTTTTGGTTTTAAATATCCATTTATTACCAATAGGTTTTATAACTTATGGCAATGCGACGAGATCACAAACATCTTCCATTACCATGTGTTCAAATCATGGCTTGGATTTCCTCAATCATGGCTTCAAGCCATTGCTGAGAATTTGCACTTTCTATAGCTTGATGAAAGTTGACTGGATCATCTTCCATTACCATGTGTTCAAACACGTCTTTTTCGATATCTATCCACTTTGGAGAGGTAGAACTTTCATGTTCTTAAAGATATGCAATGTAATCATCTGGCAATGCACTTATTCTCTCTCTAATGGATCTTCTTAATGACACAATATCTTGAGGAGCAAGAATTTGTTCTCTGGAAGGTTCTCTATCAACATTGTTTTGAATTGTGTCATAAGTAATGTCCGATACGGGAATCGATTCAATACCAATGACATCTGGAGAAATAATAATATTCTCTTTTTCAAGAACAATGTTTCTAACTGTATCTCCCTCCAATCGACATCCTCAAGAAACCTAGCATAAATCGTCTGAAAAAATGATTTAGCTTTAGGATCGTAAAACTGAAACCCCCTTGACTTTTCAGAGTATCCAACAAAATAAGAACTAACAGTTCTGGAATTCAATTTCATTTCATTAGGCCTGTAAAGTCGTGCCTTAGTTTGACATCCCCAAATATGAAAATGATTTAGACTCGGCTTTTTGCCGGTCCACAGTTCATATGAGGTCTTATTATTAGTCACTTTTGTTGGCACTCTATTAAGAATATAAGATGTAGTCTTAAGTGCTTCTCCCCATAGTGACTTTTGGTATGGTAGAATGACTAATCATGCTCCTTAGCATTTCCTTAAGAGTCCTATTTCGTCTCTCAGCAACACCATTCTGAGTTGGAATACCAGACATGGTGTATTGAGGAACAATTCCACATTGCTCCAGGAATTTAGCAAAAGGCCTGGACGTTGTACACTTAAACCCTCTTCTAACTAATTCCGTTCCTAAACCCTAAAACCCTTCCTTCGTCCCCAACTCCCCACTCCCCTTTGTACTCTACTACTCTCATTCACTCTGTTCTCCCACACCCTAGCCGCAAGTCCCCATTGCATCCCTTCCCCACCTCCAACGTGGCAGGCGGGCAGCCAAACAAGATATAATTCTAATCTCGTTTTTTTGTTTATATTCCTTATTTCTCATCCCCATTTCCATTTATGATTAGTATGACTAAATGAGTTGATTACTTGATTAATTCCATGATTTTACTCCATTGTTGTAAATAGATTTAATCTTACCTCTTTTGATTTATGTTGAGTTGATGACTAGTACTTGTTTTAATTTTTAATTTCTTAATTTTTATCACTAAAAATTCATTTTTGTTAATAGATTTATAGTATGAGTTGAGTACTTGATTAGTATGAGTCATGATAGTATGATTTGATTACTTGATTTAAACTCACATCAATTGTCCAATTTCTCCATTTATTTTTTATCACAAAATATTAGTATGAGTTGTTTTAATTTTTATTATCAAGTAATAAGGCATATACATTAGCATATTTTAATGCAATAATAGTTATTTACATTATTATCATTAGTCAATGAATATAGCTTTATTGCAATCTCAAAACTATCCAAAATTACAAAAATACAAAACATAAGTCAGACCCGTTTTGGACTCGAATCCAGTACTGATCTACAGTATCCAAGGATCCGGATATTGGAACAAAAAATCTAGACCCGCGGATCCGGGTCTGGTTCTGGGTCTTACTCTTGAAAACGAATCTGGATCTGGGTCTACATGGACCCTGTCCAGTTCCGACCCGTTACCATCCCTAAAATGAAGCAATAGAATCAATTGTATATAAATTATCATTTAACTATAAAGAACCAGAACCAACCAACTTTGAATCTTGAAACAAACTAAAAATTCCATTTCCAAATGAAAAAGAAAGACGAAATTTGCTGAAATCAAATTCCGTTTAAAAGACGGTACAACATAAGTTTCATTAAGATCCAAATAAAATTCAGTCTTTAATGATAATCTAAACTTTCCAATGGCTTGTACTTCAACCGTGTTGCCGTCTCGCACATAGATGTATCTTTCACCATCAGTTCTTTTTCGGCAACTCAGACTACCTTGTAAAGACACACTAATGTGAGTGGTTGTACCAGAATCTATCCACCATGTGTGTCTGGGCACTGAAACCGAATTAACCTCAGAACAAACCAAACTAAGAAGCATACCTTCTTAACACGCAAAGCGTGGTAATTGTTGCATTGCCTCTTCCCGTGATTAGGATATCCGCAAAAGAAAGAACTCTTATTTTCAACATTGGTTGATTTATCCTATTGTTATTTCTTTTGAGAATCCTTATCTGCAGCTTCTTTCATTTGTGGCCTTTTTCTTTTAGATTTTGAGGTAAAGGCAAGATGATCACTTTCAGTCTTTTCTAACTTTAACCTTTCCTCTTCCTATACACAGTGTGAGATGAGCTCATTCAGAGACTAGGTCTCTTTCTAACAATTATAGCTAACCTTAAACTGATTAAAACTTGTAGGAAGAGATATCAAAACCAAGTACACTATTAGATCCTCAAAAATTTCCAGCTTTAGTGTTATTTAATTTTGAAGCCAGATGAGACATTTTCATTATGTACATCCTGATATTACCATTACCTTTATATCTCATTGAAATTAAGGTTGACAAAATTGTACCAATTTTAGCCTTTTCATTTTTGACAAACTTTTTTTTCAATATCCGTGAGGAAAGCTTTAGTTGTAGTTATGTCATCAGACATTGTACCCTTGAATGCTTTAGGAATGACCCTTTTGATAATCATCATACATATGCGATTTGATCTCTCCCGCCTTTCAAACTCCCTATTTTGATCAGAGGTACTCAAATCAGTAACTGGTGCGAAAGAGCCAACCCTTAACGCAAGGTCGAGATCCATAACTCTTAGAAGAATCGAAAGATTTTCTTTCCATTCTTTAAAATTTGAGCCATTCAACATAGGAATTGAATTAATGTTGAAAGTAATATTACCAGGATTAGATAAACTGACAGAGAATATGAAAATTAACTTAATAATCTCACAAACTTTAACTCTAAAAACTAATAATAATAATTTTAATTTAATAACATCCCATTACAAGATGTCGGTTTTCCATTAATATTCCATCTTCGGATGAAAATACTAACTTCTTAGTGACAGCTTGTTGCAATAATTAAACATTAATAATAAATAACATGTCGGTTATAAAACCTTCCTTTGGGTGGATTAAATAACCACATGTAGTCCTTATAATTATCACATGTTTATCACCAACCAAAAACAAAATTCACACAAGTATATTATTAGGAACCTTCTTTTGAGTCGATCGATAATAATTATTCATATAAACCATCCTTTTATACTGTTAATAAGTTAATTTCAAGATTAAGAGAATTCCGTTTTTTTGTAGGTTTTAGAATTAGTTAATATTATTATTTGATTAATGTTTCCCTTTTTTTTGGAAATTCAGTTATTTTAGGTGTTGGAATCGATTTATTGTTCCGTTATTGCCACGATTTGCCTAAGATTATTAAGTTCCTATTTTTTTTTATTATGGTTTAATCATCCACTTTTAATGGTTTATTATGGAGACGGAAATATGTTATGAGAAAGCAAACAAAATGTAGTAACTGTAATTAATTTTATGGACATATATACTATCAAAAGATTTAATCTTTTGTTGTACTTCACGTAATAAAAGCAAACTTAATTATGTGAAGGCGGCATAAACATGATTTTCAACGGAAAAACAAATGCCTAAATTTCCATAACAGCAAAAAACAAGTCTTAAAAATCCAACATAAAGGCGATTGATACCACTTGATGGGATAAAAAATGGTGAATGTCATTACTAACAAATATGATCGATTATGTTGAATTAGAAGAAGAAACTAAAAGAACACAACTGAAAAATACATGATTCCATAGCACCAGAGATAATTTTGACGACCTTATCACTCTTAATTCTCTCTGATAATAGAACCCAGTCATAAAACGAGACTTTACACATTTAAGGCCCCACAACCTATTGATACATTTAAGCCCAAACCTTTTAACTTCAATTCGATCACTTTAAGTAGGACATAAAGACATTTTTAATTAATTATAATGACACATAAATATTTACATATAACCCCAATATTGGACTTTGGTCCAACAGGTCAGAACTGTAACGAGCTCAGATTGGATTGAATTTATAAAATCAAAGAAGACGTTGCAGTGCACATACCAATAATCCATGAATAATTTGAAGATCGGGATAATGAAAAGGAAAGAAAACTTCCTTTGATTATTATACCCGGAGTTATTCTAGAAAAGGTTATCACGTACTGCAAAAAACATGTCACAATCCCTAATGACAGTAATCCTGATTATAATAAAGAGTTCAAGGATTGAGTACAGAATACGTAAGTAATATTGATAAGCATACTTTTATTCAACTAATAACTGTTGTTTCCTTTTTGCAAATTCCGATTCTTATTTGTCGCCACCCTTTTCATTTTATCGTCACTCTCTTCGAATGAAATTAAGAATTTGACCCTGAAATTTAAAAATTTACAAATTTGCCATTGGAGTTAATAACTTTTCATTTTCATTTTTTTTTAATTTTTTTTAATTTATATTTATATTATTATTTTTATTATTATTATTATAGTTATTATAATAATAATAATAATAATAATAATAATAATAATAATAATAATAATTATTATTATTATTATTATTATTATTTAAATAAAGTAACATAAAAAATAAATTAATTAAACAAAAGATTGTAAATCGCACCATAGTTCTATTATTGATCTAAAGCTTCTCTTTGAATTGTATTCATCAAGAACAAAGTTCACTTAAACATTCAATCATTTTGATATTGAATGATTTCATTTATTCTTGTAAGCATGAGAATTTGACTTAGGCCTCACGCAACTAAACAAAATCTCGGTATTGTTCCTCTAAGTTAAGAGGCATCGTGCATTAGGAATAGGGTTTTTTTAGGTATTAACCTAATATTCTTACTGATTTTAGGCCTACAAACTCTTGTTACTTGTACAGTTAGTGTCATCCAGATAGTCTTATTGCAAGAAGAATAAGATATCACGGACAAACCTCATAACAAATAAAATCTCTCTTAAAACTAATTATCTCACTAACAATAGCCTTAGTGACTAATTAATTATATTCAGTTTCAAACAGAAAGAGGAATATATGTTTATTGTTGCTTCACCAAGGGGCTCTCTTTGTAATTTTTTTTTGTTTGAGGAAAGAACAAAAATTCACAGTTTTTATACCAGTAAGTACAATATACCAACATAACATTCACAATCTTTTTTCTTCTTTTATGATCCCGTATTTGTTTCTTTTTTACTTGATGTACTACTTATGGCTGTCTTTTTTATGTGAAAGACAAAAAAAAGCTAAGACTCAGATTGAATCAAATCAAAATACAAAGCATCCTAAAGCTAAATCGGGTAGGTTCAACCCAAACCTCATTACTAAAACCACCCTCAACCCAACAAATCAAATCCAATCATAATATATCATCATCATCATCCTACCCAGTATATCACGCTCATAGCGAACTAAGACCAGGGTCTGGGGAAGAAAAGACGGCGACAACTGATAACCATAAAGGAGAGCGCGGCCAAAGGAGTCCCCCGACTCGAGGAAGATAAAGAGATGTGATTACACGTGCAAGATGACTTAAAGGCCTATAAAAAGATAAGCCACTACAAAAGAAAACACAGAACTAAAAATATTGCAAGTGGAGGAGTTTTACCACTTTTTTTGCAATTGCACAACCCAAGGGGGCCAATTCAACCCTAACGAAAATGACTCTTTTTTTAACAGGTTTCTCAATTTTGGTCATTTTTTGAGTTTACGGTCAACATTTTCAAATTTTAACTCAATTTTTCCGGTTAAGTTTTGAATCAATTTTTGGGATGGATAAGATTTTCCCAGGTCTTCCTATAGTTGCCTAATAATTTCATGTAAGAATACAAATATTTTTGCCCAATATTATTTTATAAAAAATATTTTTATAAGAAAACAAAAATTTTAATACAAGATACTACAACGCTACTCTTAATTCTTTCATATTGCTGCTAGGTGTAGTCACTTAGATATTTCTCTTTCCTTCTTGCTCTTTATTTTTTATACTTCTTAATAATTGTTGAGACTTAAAAAAATACAAGACATGAGGATTCATTTCAGACATAAGAATCCGAAATGAGGATGATATGTAAAGCCAATTTTCAAAAACTGCCAAAGACTTTGCAACAGACTAAAATCTTGTAGGAATATAGATGCATAAAGCAGAATTATAAAAAATCTATTTTTTAACATCTAATTAAAATCATATGGATATCATAATATGAATTATCCAGTATAGTAAATTATCATACCCTTGATATGTAAATTGTACGTTATATATAATCGAGTATAAAATATACCAAAGTATAGATAATAGAACGTTTAATGTCATTCTTTTAATGTTGGTCTACAAACATCAAACGGGTCATCATGCATGCTAGTGTAGAATAAGAAAATTTCTTTTTTCTCATTACATTTTAGCTTCAAAGTTTTAGTGTGCAGAGAATACTAGAAATGATAAGCTTATCTAAAAGATAAACAAAGTACATCAATTTATACAAAATGTATCACCTCTCCACATTAGGACTGACAAAAGATGACTCGACCTGCAAACCTGATCAGAACCGGCCCGAAATTAGTAGGTTTGGGTTTAGATTTTGACCCAATTAATTAAATAGGTTAACCCGATTTGATCTATATGGGTTAGATTCAACTTGAATATCTAAACCTGAAAAAAACCTGGTTAATCCATTTATGGGTCTATCAGGTCGGATCGACCCATATTATATGATGTTAACCCTTTTAATATTTGACCTAAAACTTTATAACTTTGACATAAAATATATTAAAAACAAACAGAAAAAGCTAAATAAGCCAACAAATAAAGGCCCAACTTAAAAAACCCTTATTCGACTAATTAACCCTATTAACAAAACCCTAAATTGTTTTCATCTAGTATATATATCAGTATAAGTTATCTTTGTTCTCGATGAATACAACTCAAAGAGAAGCTTTAGATCAATAATAGAATTACGGTGCGATTTACAATACATGTAAAACAATGAAGTGAGGTGGTATTTATCTCTTATCATTTGAAATATCATAGAATGTCTTGAATGTCCTTGGAGAAATACCGTCAATAAATATTCCAAGCTAGATTTCTTTGTAGAATCAACTACATCCTCTTACAAGGTAACTCTCCATTGTTGTGCAGCGGTACATTAAATACAAAAATAGCCTTTTCTCGTTTTAGGGGTTGCCACTTTATATTCTAAGTAAAACGTATTTGATAAGTGCAGTTATTTGCACTTCTTTATATAATTTTACACTCCTTTTATGATGATTTTTTAGTGTTATTCGTGGATTTTAATATTAGTTTTCATATTTTTGTCTAATATGATTAACATTGTATTTTATGTAAATTTGAAGTAAAAATTGAAGTTTTTATCAGGTTTTTGGAAGTAATAAGAGGGTGGATACTTGGAAAAATTGCCTAAGTTTTTCGATTATTCTTTTTTCTTTTTATTTATTTATTAGGCCTAGGACTGAAGAGCCGTCTTTTTATAAAAACGGTCTCTAAAGAGAGGCGTTGATTTATATTTGTTAAGTTCATTAAATTATGTACGAGTAGTTGGTCGTCTACTGCTTGTTCATAATTTTTCATAATTATGTAGACATAACATATAACAAAGCCACACTAACTCACCTTATGTACGTTCATCGCCATGTCATCGAATTTGTGTCTTCAAAATATTCAATTCGTATATAATTTTTTTTATTATAATAAGATTAGATTCAATTTAAATACCTACTTATAAGTATTATGCTTATTTATCATATCCTTAATGCCTACTTTCAATATTTTAAATGTATACTTAAATCATTCTTAATACCTCCTTATAATATTTTAAAAATTATATAATAAAGCGACACAATTAAAAATAGTTTCTAAAAAACACCGTCTGTCACAATAATTTATGTTAAATAAATAGGCTAACAACTTCACAGAACAAACGAAAGATACTGAAATTTGGTTCCGAATCCCAAAAAGAAAACCTCTGCAACTCAATCAATCATGTCTTCCATTTATTACCGCCTCTTTTTTTCTTTGTTATTCGTCACATTTTCTACCATCGCTGTATTAAGTCCATCATATTCTTTCACCCAATCGTCGTTAGAGCAGAACGTTTCTTCCTCCCAAGCAATATGTATTTACTCGCCAATTGAAACTTCTAGTCCGGTAAATACTTCTACAGAATCGCCAATAGAAACTTCTTCTCCGGTTAATATTTCTACAGAATCGCCAAAAGAAACTTCTTCTCCGGTTAATCGCTCTGGAACTTTCTTGAAAATCATCATAATTATTGTTGTTACGTATATCCAATTTGTTCTTTTAAAAGACTGGATGATGATGATGATGATCCAGAGGGTTATCATTGCCATTATTATATTCGTTGAATTTCGAAGGTACAACAGCCTCCATAGACATTAACTTTAAATGGTGAACATTCAATGTGCTTCTTGTAAATTTCCAACATAATTTTCTATAAATGATCATTTCGTGGTTCATTGATTGCATTGTTGTTCACAATTTTGAATTAATTCTCCTGTTTTCTTGTGTTTTTAATTTATTTAGATAATTTTGATTTATGTTATGACTATTTATTATTCACTTTTTTTTCACTTTAAGTTTTTTTTTTTTTACTTTAAGGAAGATAAATTTAAATTATATTTTTAAATAATATAATAATATATTTGTTGGATTCGTCATCATGCAAAGAATTTTAATATATAGTTTTTACAATTTTTAAATACGTATTAACATATATTGACGCTTAAAATTATTTTTAAAATGCGTGAAAAAAGCAAAGTGGACAAATAAGAAGAAAAGGATGGAGTTGGATTTTGTAATTTCTTGCTAATTGTTTGAAATATGCTTGGACAATCCCATGTATAATTAATGGGTTTTAATTGAATCTAATCTTATTATAATAAAAAAATTTGATATACGAATTGAATATTTTGAAGACACAAATTCGATGACATGGCGATGAACGTACATAAGGTGAGTTATTGTGGCTTTGTTATATGTTATGTCTACATAATTTTGAAAAATTATGAACAAGCAGTAGACGACCAACTACTCGTACATAATTTAATGAACTTAACAAATATAAATCAACGCCTCTCTTTAGAGACCGTTTTTATAAAAAGACGGCTCTCCAAGCCTAGGCCTAACAAATAAATAAAAAGAAAAAAAGAAAAATCTAAAAACTGACGCGCGCGTTTGATTTCATTTTGAGTTGGTGTTATAAACTATTGAATTTGTTATTATAACCTATTAAAATTGGTGTTTGGAGTTGGTGTTATAACCTATTAAAGTTGGTATTATAACCTATTTGGAGATACCAACTTTAATAGGTTATAATACAAACTCTAATAAGTTATAATATTAACTTCAATAGGTTATAAGACCAACTTCAAATAGGATTGCACAGCGCGCGTTTTTCTGGTAGTTATTTTTCTACTAATAATGGGTCGGCCCATTTGAGACACGTCTTTTATAAAGACGGTCTCAAGTAAGAATTTGTGAATATATTATCCATCCAATTCCAGGCAACGGCGCCAAAATTTTGATAGAAAATTTTATTATAATCGCAAGTGAATGGTGCACGTGTAATTGCGGATCAAACACGAGGAAGCGAGTTAATAAATTTGTTCAATTATATTGACTTTAGTTGATTGAAGACGAGTCGTAACTAATATGCAACAATTCGTCGCATACTCTCTGATCTTTATTTGGCAAAATAGTGACTTAGTAGCAAGTCGTGGCTTTTTGGGGCGGCTCGTCGCTTATCTTCTGATCTCATTTTTGCTAAGCGACGTGTCATGGCTTTTGATATAACTTAGCGACGACTCATGACTTTCCCCTTGGGACCTTTTGAGCCAATTTTCTTCACTTTTATGGGCCTTAGGCTATTTTTCCAAGCTCCACCCTCTTATTACTCCCAAAAACCTGATAAAAACTCCAATTTTTACTTCAAATTTACATAAAATACAATGTTAATCATATTAGACAAAAATATGAAAACTAATATTCAAATCCACGAATAACACTAAAAAATCATCATAAAAGAAGTGTAAAATTATATAAAGAAGTGCAAATAACTGCACTTATCAAATACTTTTTACTTAGAATATAAAGTGGCAACCCCTAAAATGAGAAAAGGCTATTTTTGTATTTAATGTACCGCTGCACAACAATGGAGAGTTACCACGTAAGAGGATGTAGTTGATTCTACAAAGAAATCTAGCTTGGAATATTTGATGACGGTATTTCTCCAAGGACATTCAAGACATTCTATGATATGTCAAATGATAAGAGATAAATACCACCTCAGTTCATTGTTTTACACGTATTGTAAATCGCACCGTAATTCTATTATTGATCTAAAGCTTCTCTTTGAGTTGTATTCATCGAGAACAAAGTTCACTTAAACATTCAATCATTTTGATATTGAATGATTTCATTTATTCTTGTAAGCATGAGAATTTGACTTAGGCCTCACGCAACTAAACAAAATCTCGGTATTGTTCCTCTAAGTTAAGAGGCATCGTGCATTAGGAATAGGGTTTGTTAGGTATTAACCTAATATTCTTACTGACAATAAGAATAAGATATTGTTAGTCTTATTGCAAGAAGAATAAGATATCACGGACAAGCCTCATAACCAATAAAATCTCTCTTAAAACTAATTATCCCACTAACAATAGCCTTAGTGACTAATTAATTATATTCAGTTTCAAACAGAAAGAGGAATATATGTTTATTGTTGCTTCACCAAGGGGCTCTCTTTGTAATTTTTTTTTGTTTGAGGAAAGAACAAAAGTTCACAGTTTTTTGTTTGAAAGAGAAAAAACGCTAAGATTCAGATTGAATCAAATCAGAATACAAAGCATCCTAAAGCTAAGTCGGGCTGGTTCAACCCAAACCTCATTACTAAAACCACCCTCAACCCAACAAATCAAATCCAATCATAATATATCATCATCATCATCCTACCCAGTATATCCCGCTCATAGCGAACTAAGACCAGGGTCTGGGGAAGGAAAGACGGCGGCAACTCATAACCATAAAGGAAACCGCGGCCAAAGGAGTCCCTCGACTCGAAGAAGATAAAGAGACGTGATTACACGTGCAAGATAACTTAAAGGCCTATAAAAAGATAAGCCACTACAAAAGAAAACATAGAACTAAAAATATTACAAGTGGAGGAGTTTTACCACTTTTTTTGCAATTGCACAACCCAAGGGGGCCAATTTGACCCTAACCAAAATGACTCTTTTTTTAACAGGTTTCTCGATTTCGGTCATTTTTTGAGTTTGCGGTCAATATTTTCAAATTTTAACTCAATTTTTCCGGTTAAGTTTCGAATCAATTTTTGGGATGGATAAGATTTTCCCAGGTCTTCCTATAGTTGCCTAATAAGTTCATGTAAGAATACAAATATTTTTGCCCAATATTATTTTATAAAAAATATTTTTATAAAAAAACAAAAATTTTAATACAAGATACTACAACGCTACTCTTAATTCTTTCATATTGCTGCTAGGTGTAGTCACTTAGATATTTCTCTTTCCTTCTTGCTCTTTATTTTTTATACTTCTTAATAATTGTTGAGACTTAAAAAAATACAAGACATGAGGATTCATTTAAGACATAAGAATCCGAAATGAGGATGATATGTAAAGCCAATTTTCAAAAACTGCCAAAGACTTTGCAACAGACTAAAATCTTGTAGGAATATAGATGCGTAAAGCAGAATTATAAAAAATCTATTTTTTAACATCTAATTAAAATTATTTGGATATCATAATATGAATTATCCAGTATAGTAAATTATCATACCCTTGATGTGTAAATTGTACGTTATATATAATCGAGTATAAAATATACCAAGGTGTAGATAATAGAACGTTTAATATCATTCTTCTAATGTTGGTCCACAAACATCAAACGGGTCATCACGCATGCAAGTGTGGAACAAGAAAATTCCTTTTTCTCATTACATTTTAGCTTCAAAGTTTTAGTGTGCAGAGAATACTAGAAATGATAAGCTTATCTAAAAGATAAACAAAGTACTTCAATTTATTTAAGTTATTTCAGTTTTGATTGATTTTTAAAAATGGCAGTTAATTTTTGGGATTTTTTCCAAAATGGACATAAGTATAAATAAGTGAGTTTTTTATTTTCAGTTTTCAGGCCTTAATTTAATGAATTCTCTTAGTTTTTGAGTTCTGAGTTAGAAACTTAGTTTTTATTTCTTTCCGTTGCTATCTTTCATTATTTTCATGCAATCCATGTTTTTTTCTTTTTATGTTTCAGTTAGTTCTTTTCTTCATCTTGTCTTTTAGTTATTTATTTAATTATCTTTATTTACTTATTTCCATCATATTTAGCATTATAAATAGGATTTTACTTATTGTTAATATCATGTTCATCATTATATAATTAGATCACTTTTAATCATGTTGAAGATTCAGTTTCATATAATTATGAGAATAATTGATTTCCATGCTAGAATAAAGTGATTTTCGATATTATAGACTTATTTTATAATCATGTTCATATCAATTTGTTGTACGTTCTTGCTTTATTTATTTACTTTATTTGCATTATTTTAATTATTAATCATAGTAGTTTAGATTTAATACCAATTATATTTGCTTGTCATGTACCTTGTAGTTATTAATTGAACAAATTTATTAACTTTTTTCCTCGTGCTTGATCCGCAGTTACACGTGCACCATTCACTTGCGATTATAATAAATTTTCTATCAAGATTTTGGCACCGTTGCCGGGAATTGGATGGATAATATATACACAAATTCTTACTTGAGACCGTCTTAATAAAAGACGTGTCTCAAATGGGCCGACCCATTATTAGTAGAAAAATAACTATCAGAAAAACGCGCGCTGTGCAATCCTATTTGAAGTTGGTCTTATAACCTATTGAAGTTGATATTATGACTTATTAGAGTTTGTATTATAACCTATTAAAGTTGGTATCTCCAAATAGGTTATAATACCAACTTTAATAGGTTATAACACCAACTCCAAACACCAATTTTAATAGGTTATAATAACAAATTCAATAGTTTATAACACCAACTCAAAATGAAATCAAACGCGCGCGTCAGTAATTAGATTTTTCTTTTTTCTTTTTATTTATTTGTTAGGCCTAGGCCTGGAGAGCCGTCTTTTTAGACAAACGGTCTTTTTATTTATTTGGAGATACATCAATTTATACAAAATGTATCACCTCTCCACATTAGGATTGGCAAAAGATGACTCGACCTGCAAATCTGATCAGAACCGGCCCGAAATTAGCAGGTTTGGGTTTAGATTTTTGACCCAATTAATTAAATAGGTTAACCCGATTTGATCTATATGGGTTAGATTCAACTTGAATATCTAAACCTGAAAAAAACCTGGTTAATCCATTTATGGGTCTATCAGGTCGGATCGACCCATATTATATGATGTTAACCCTTTTAATATTTGACCTAAAACTTTATAACTTTGACATAAAATATATTAAAAACAAACAGAAAAAGCTAAATAAGCCAACAAATAAAGGCCCAACTTAAAAAACCCTTATTCGACTAATTAACCCTATTAACAAAACCCTAAGTTGTTTTCATCTAGTATATATATCAGTATAAGTTAACTTTGTTCTCGATGAATACAACTCAAAGAGAAGCTTTAGATCAATAATAGAATTACGGTGCGATTTACAATACATGTAACACAATGAAGTGAGGTGGTATTTATCTCTTATCATTTGAAATATCATAGAATGTCTTGAATGTCCTTGGAGAAATACCGTCAATAAATATTCCAAGCTAGATTTCTTTGTAGAATCAACTACATCCTCTTACAAGGTAACTCTCCATTGTTGTGCAGCGGTACATTAAATACAAAAATAGCCTTTTCTCGTTTTAGGGGTTGCCACTTTATATTCTAAGTAAAAAGTATTTGATAAGTGCAGTTATTTGCACTTCTTTGTATAATTTTACACTCCTTTTATGATGATTTTTTAGTGTTATTCGTGGATTTTAATATTAGTTTTCATATTTTTGTCTAATATGATTAACATTGTATTTTATGTAAATTTGAAGTAAAAATTGAAGTTTTTATCAGGTTTTTGGGAGTAATAGGAAGGTGGATACTTGGAAAAATTGCCTAAGTTTTTAGATTTTTCTTTTTTCTTTTTATTTATTTATTAGGCCTAGGCCTAGAGAGCCGTCTTTTTATAGAAACGGTCTCTAAAGAGAGGCGTTGATTTATATTTGTTGAGTTCATTAAATTATGTACGAGTAGTTGGTCGTCTACTGCTTGTTCATAATTTTTCATAATTATGTAGACATAACATATAACAAAGCCACACTAACTCACCTTATGTACGTTCATCGCCATGTCATCGAATTTGTGTCTTCAAAATATTCAATTCGTATATCAAATTTTTTTATTATAATAAGATTAGATTCAATTAAAACCCATTAATTATACATGGGATTGTCAAGCATATTTCAAACAATTAGCAAGAAATTACAAAATCCAACTCCATCCTTTTCTTTTTATTTGTCCACTTTGCTTTTTTCACGCATTTTAAAACTAATTTTAAGCGTCAATATATCTTAATACGTATTTAAAAATTGTAAAAACTATATATTAAAATTCTTTGCATGATGAAGAATCCAACAAATATATTATTATATTATTTAAAAATATAATTTAAATTTATCTTCCTTAAAGAAAAAAAAAACTTAAAGTGAAAAAAAAGTGAAAATAAATAGTCATAACTAGACCTGGGAAAATATGATCCGACCTGAAAATGAACCCGGGACCCGACCCGACAAAACCCGAACCCGACCGACCCGAAAGCGACTTAATCCGAAACATGACCGACCCGATAATTACCCGACCGAAAATGTCCCGACCGGAAACCGACCAGTTTTGACAGATTTAATATCAATTTTTAGAGTAATTTCAATGTTAGAATTCATTTCAAATAAAATTTTAGTTTTCAAAATATCTCAACATATTGAGTATATCACTTGAACCCTAAAACTCATCAATAGATCTCAAAAAACACGTATTTAACGTCTTTTTAGCCATCGTAATTATTTTTCTTTAACAACAGGACGTTATAATCATCTTAATTGAATACATGTATCTTGTTAAATCAGTCAAATGAGTTTTTAATTCTTCTAGATTTCAGTAAGCAAATCAATATAATTTATACGAACGTTTCGCACGTTTGAATGAGCTTTTCAAAAAACGAATGTCGCTACCCTAAATTATAAAACGCGTATCTTATAAGATGAAATAAGTACTTAGTTAGCTGTATATCTTTCCAACATGAAAATTGTGAAGATAATTTTAACGTCATTTTTATCTAACGTTACAATTATAATAAACAAAATAACTTTTATAAAGCGCGTATCTTACAAGTCTTTCAAAATAAGTATTAATTCCCCTATTTTTTTTGCACTTAAATGAACCTGACATACCAACTATTTTTTGAAAATCGTACATGTAATTTCTCTAATGATTTTTTTTAGACATTTCAATGATTTTTTTTTATGTTGAATTAGTCGATTGGATATTCTAATGTTTTATGGTAACCCGTTGGGTCAATCCGAACCTACCCGAAACCCAGAGTGATCCGACCTCAAACTGACCTGATCCGAAAATGACCCGACCCGAAAATGACCCGACCGAAATTGATCCGACCCAAAACCCGATCGACCGACCGTTTTCCCAGGTCTAGTCATAACATAAATACAAATTATCTAAATAAATTAAAAACACAAGAAAACAGGAGAATTAATTCAAAATTATGAACAACAATGCAATCAATGAACCACGAAATGATCATTTATAGAAAATTATGTTGGAAATTTACAAGAAGCACATTGAATGTTCAGCATTTAAAGTTAATGTCTATGGAGGCTGTTGTACCTTCGAAATTCAACGAATATAATAATGGCAATGATAACCCTCTGGATCATCATCATCATCATCCAGTCTTTTAAAAGAACAAATTGGATATACGTAACAACAATAATTATGATGATTTTCAAGAAAGTTCCAGAGCGATTAACCGGAGAAGAAGTTTCTTTTGGCGATTCTGTAGAAATATTAACCGGAGAAGAAGTTTCTATTGGCGATTCTGTAGAAGTATTTACCGGACTAGAAGTTTCAATTGGCGAGTAAATACATATTGCTTGGGAGGAAGAAACGTTCTGCTCTAACGACGATTGGGTGAAAGAATATGATGGACTTAATACAGCGATGGTAGAAAATGTGACGAATAACAAAGAAAAAAAGAGGCGGTAATAAATGGAAGACATGATTGATTGAGTTGCAGAGGTTTTCTTTTTGGGATTCGGAACCAAATTTCAGTATCTTTCGTTTGTTCTGTGAAGTTGTTAGCCTATTTATTTAACATAAATTATTGTGACAGACGGTGTTTTTTAGAAACTATTTTTAATTGTGTCGGTTTATTATATAATTTTTAAAATATTATAAGTAGGTATTAAGAATGATTTAAGTATACATTTAAAATATTGAAAGTAGGCATTAAGGATATGCTAAGTAAGCATAATACTTATAAATAGGTATTTAAAATATTTAACATAATACTCGTAGTTAGTTAACTCGCCCTTCAGACCTGAACCCGATAAAATTAAATATTTAAAATTAAATATCCTAAATTCTTATTACTGATTTATGAATCTGAGTATGTAACCCACAACCCACTTCAATCATATATATTACTCACAAGTCACTCCATGAACTCTTGCTAACCCTAAAATTCCGTTAACAAATGCGCTGTAGCCCGCCACTGCTAGTCCCTCTCTTCTTCTTCCTTAGTTCTTCCTCCTCAATTCTTCCTTAGTCCTCCTTCCTCACTCTCGCCGCAGTCACTCTTCCTCACAGACGTCATAGACGCCGCCAGCCTCAAATTTATACTTGTTTTTTTTTTCAGTTAATTAAATATTTAGGGTTTGTACTTGTTTTTGTTTCAAGTTAATTTTTTGTTATTTTAAGTTGATGTTTTGTTCGATCATGATATTGTTTTGATTTAATCTGAATTTCTTATTTTATTATGTTCATGAATATATTCTGATTTTTTATTCAAATTGGTGTTGCTTGGTTGCTGTCGATCATTAATATTATTCTGATTTGGTTTTTGTCGACATAGAGGTAGGTAGCACTTCAAAATTGTAGTAATTTCTGTAAGCAATCTATCATGTATAACTGTTTATAAATTTCCCTGAATCATAAATTATTTTGTTCATCATATTATTTTGTTTATTCATATTTAATATATTAAAGACTTACCAAATGATTCAATTATGATAAATTAAAGAGATTTTTTCGACCCATTAAGGACTTAAGGACTCTAGACTCATTAGACCCGAAAAGTCTTGAGTCTGGGTCTGAAAATTTTGGACCCTTAGGGTCCGGTTTCAGGTCTGGATCTATAAAAAATTAAAGGGTCAAGGTGCGGGTCCGGGTTTAGCCAAACCTGCACCATGACCATCCCTAGCCTTCAACAATCAGTTACTCTCTTGTAAGAAGATCTTAGTCGTGCAACTAGCCCATGACCAATAATTTTTTTAAAATATTCTGACTTACTAATTTTAAGATTCAAAAAGATAATTTCAAGACTTAAAAATCCAATTTATAGACTTAAAAGGTCAATTTTAAAGTTTTTAATATCTATTTTAATGTTTGAGTTCTCATATTTTAAAAATGAAATGAGAATTTGATGTCCTGTAATTGTTTCTTTTAAGTCTTAAAATTGATGTTTTAAGTATTGAAATTGACCCTTTAAGTCTTACAACTAACAAACTCCATGACTTAAAATCTCAATTTTAAATCTTTGAAATTAGTCTTTCAAATTTTTAAATTGGTCTTTAATCTCTTGAAATTGACATTTTAATTTGTAAAATTGGTAATAAAAAATATATGCAATTGGGCCGGCCCAATAAGACCTGTCTCACAAATGAGATGGTCTCACACGAGTTTGTGTGTTCTAATTAAGCTTTGTATTAGTGATGGTAATCGGATTGTTGACTTGATTCTTTGATTGAACTAAGTTAATTGTGTTTTACACAAATTCTTACTTGAGACCGTCTTTATAAAATACACTTCACAAATGGGCCTGCTCAACAACTTTCAAAACAATGCGCTGTGCAACCCTGTTTGGAATTGGTGTTATAACCTATTGAAGTTGGTATTATAACATATTAGAGTTGATATTATAACCTATTAAAATTGGTATTTGAAGTTAGTGTTATACCTTATTAAAGTTGGTATTTGAAGTTGGTAGTATAACATATTTGGAGTTGGCGTTATAACCTATTGAAGTTGTTATTATAACGTACTAGAGTTGATATTATAACCTATTAAAGTTGGTATTTGGAGTTGGCATTTTAACATATTAAATTATTGTTTTAACCTTAAGTTGTTAACCTATTGAAGTTGGTATTATAACCTATTAAAATTGGCATTTTAACGTAATAAAGTTGGTGTTTTAACATATTCAAGTTGGTATGTTAACCTATTGAAGTTGATTTTTTAAGTTGGCGTTTTAACCAACTACAACAGGTTAAAACACCAACCTCAATAGGTTAAAATACCAACTGTAATAGGTTATAATACCAACTTGAATAGGTTATAACACTAACTCCAAATAGGTTATAATACCAACTTCAATAGGTTATAACACCAACTCCAAATAGGGTCAAACGCGTGCTTCAATTTTTAGGTTTTTCTCTTTTTTTAATTGTTTGGCAGGGCTTGGGAGAGCCGTCTATTATAAAGACGATCTCTCAGGAGAGTACCTGTACATTTAATGAAGATAAAAGCCTACATTTATTATTGATCAAAGGATTTAGTCTCATATGCTATTATTCGTTGTAATTTATATGTGTATGCAGCATGAAATATAAGTTCAAGAGAAGTACTTATGACACCGATTTGTTTTATTGATGGCAAACATATTTTTTCCTTAATGCATCATGTTCCAATGACTCTACAAGATTACCCAAGGTATGAATGCTTTTTATGTTTGATTTGGAAAGATCTCTAAGTATATGGCAATACTCTCAAACTAAGATCTTTCATAAAGAATTACTGTCAAGCTCAACATTTAAGAATATCTTCTTTGTGTTGACTTCTGGTTTTAATAAGACTAATTTTTGTTTTTAAGTTGTGTAAAGTTTATCTTATTCATTGTAAGAAAAAGAGAAAAGGAAGTATGTTTAGTTCACTAGGATTAGAGTGTCCAGTTTGGTGGCATTGTGGCTACGAAGAGTTGTTAGAACGTAAGAGTCTTTAATCTAATTTTTTTTGAATTTGATAATTTTTTTGAATTTCACGTAATCATATTAAATGAACGTAATAATGTTTAGTTCACTAGGATTAGAGTGGCTACGAAGAGTTGTTAGAACGTAAGAGTACCAAATCGTGCGAGCTAGAGAAAAGCTCAAGGGTACAAAATAGATCCTCTTTGAGGATTGAACTCTACAAATCAATTTTAAAAATTATAATTTCTAATTGAAAAACACCTAAATAAACCCAAAATATTGAAAAAAATTGGGTGAAAGCTAATCGTAACTAAAACTCAATTTCTTTAATCTAATTTTTTTGAATTTGATAAATTTTTTGGATTTCATAATCATATTAAATGAACTCACAAAGTTATTACCTAAATTTAAAATTTTTAGTAATACTTGGAGACTCCTTGCGCTTGGGACTCAAAGAAAATTTTTTCAATAACTTAAATCAATAATATTTGCAAGAAACTAACAAAAAACATCGGAAAATGAGAGAATTAGCATTTGATCATAATTCAAAGTAAAATTTGCAAAAATATTCAATGGTCAAATTTGGTAATCTAAAGATTAATAATACATTGAACAAGATTCAACAATTGAATCACCAAAAGATTATTCTTACAGATGTTTATTCAAATGTGATATTGATAGAAATTACATGTATTTCTAAAAACTAATTATACTAATTAATTTTTGAACTAAAAAAAATTACATGTAAAATAATATTCTAATCAAATTTTCAATTATTGAAAAAGGCCTCCAGAAATTGGGTGATGGCAATAAGAGCAAAGACAAGTGCGAGCAGAATTATAGACCATTTTAAAAAAGGAAAGTGTATATTATCATACCTATAAAGATATAATAATAACACCAAATGAACAGACATTCTTAAACAAGAATATATAAAATACAGCCGTCCAAGGTGAGCCAATATTTCATATATTGTAAACTGATGATCATTATTTGTAGCAGATGATTTTCCCATTTCTTTAGCCGAAGAAATCTTCTCTGCCATGAATAACAGACCAAGAAAGATTATTGATGCCATGGTTAAACGGTTGAGGTTTCTTGAATTATACATCTGGCCTTTATGTGGGATTCTGAAGAAACAATTTTCAGTTGTTTTAAATTTGTTCGTTCCGAGAGTTTGTTGTTAAACTGGGCAATTGACTATTTATTTATAACTTGAATTAGAATTGTGTGAGAGTTTTGCTTGGCTAAATTTTTGGTTGTGTAATTTTGCTCGGGTTATGTAAAATTTAAAATAACGCTTTTAGATTGTTAAATGTTTTACTTGAAAAGATTATAAGTCTTTGCAACCTAATACAAATTTCTAGAAATTGAAATTACAACGAATTTAATTAACTTAAAATAAATAAATAACCTTAAATCGAAAATACTTTAAAACAATACTGTCTACGGAAACTTGATACCAAACCGAGGCGCTATCTAGTTTTCCTAAAAACGTTATTCCGCCTACTTGGTGCCTAGAATACACTTCTGAGATACAACAGTTTGCAATTAATTATAAGCACTATATAATTAATCTTTGTGATGTAATAGAGCTTATATTAAGCAATCTTAGAAATAGAATGAAAAGAAGGGATGAATTTCCTTCACATTTAATAACTTGTAGAGAATTTAACTTGGAGAGGTTGAGAGGAATAATGTTGCAATCACTTCAAATAATTAAGAAATTGCACTTATTAATTGTTGTTATCTCACGTAAGAGATATTGGGTATATATATATATATAATGGTAAAATTAACTACCCATCATTCCATGATTTCCTCACTTTCCTATCTTTTAGGAAATAAAATAAAAAATTAATTTTAAGTTATAATTTTTAATATTAACCACCACATTTCAATTAAATCAAACTAATATTCAGCCGTTTAATATTAATGCCCAAGAAAATACCTATTGACGACAAACTGATTTTGAAAAATTCAAGCCCAACCGCAAATTAATGTGAATTTTAGAAAAAGTTGAGCGAAAAAATAAAAAAAATTAAGCAAATAAGCGAAATTCTAAACTTTTCCCAAAAGTAAGCGTCCAAACCCCAAAGCTGTGCTTTGGAGCTGTTCGCAGTTACTAACTGCGAACAGCTATAAAAGACAAAAGAGCTGTTCGCAGTTAGTAACTGCGAACAGTCTGTTTTGTCTTTTATAGCTGTTCGCAGTTACTAACTGCGGACAGCTAATTAATTTTTTTTTTTCCTTTATTTTTGAGTTGTTTGTTGTAATTGCACTAGAGACATTAGAATAGGTAATTACAAGTCGATGTATTTTTAAGGCGGCATGATTCATCGCCAAAACTCCGATCATTCATAAGTCAAAGTTTGGGGCTTTTGATAAAGTAATTAAACATGTATGTACAACAAAATATACACAAATGTTTGAAATATACAAGTCAATTAAAATATATATATATATATATATATATATATATATATATATATATATATATATATATATATATATATATATATATATATATATATATATATATATATATATATATATATATATGTACATAGTCGATCCAAATACACAAAAGGTAATCGTTAACGCTCACGAATTCTCATCTACCTTATCCAACTGAGTTGGTCTCCTTCGCCTCCTACGATAGAAAGAGGCGTTCGCGTGAGGCTCTGGCAGTGGAGGGGACTGGTACTGTGATGGCCCAGCCTGCGAGGTCCCCGCAGCGTCAACGGGATATGAATGATTCATCTCCTCCAAATGGTAGTCATAAGAAGGAGAGCATGCCATGTGCGTATGGGAGATAGTCGGTGAGTGTTGTGCAGCGACTTCCGGTATGAAGTGCTGGAACTGCGAGCCGACGAGCATGCCATGCGCAATCTCCCTCACCGGCTCCTCCTGGCTGTACCGCATCACGTTTGCCGCACCTTGTGCCTGCAATTAATATTTAGATAATGTAACATTTTATTATTTAATTGGCAATTTAATCAAATAAATGCAAATGAAGACTTACAAATTGGGTCATCGTAGGCGCAGCAGGTGCGTAATGTGCTGCTTCCAAGATGGCACGTGGTGTCATCCATTGGCGCGTGATGGAGAGGAACCACGGCATATAGTCAGGTGTAGT
Organism: Amaranthus tricolor; assembly: GCF_026212465.1. Classification (NCBI taxonomy): domain Eukaryota; kingdom Viridiplantae; phylum Streptophyta; class Magnoliopsida; order Caryophyllales; family Amaranthaceae; genus Amaranthus; species Amaranthus tricolor. The sequence continues at coordinate 29,996,153 of NC_080048.1, forward strand.
AGGTGCGCCGACAACATCGATCGGCGCACCTTGTGCCAGCAGCTCAAGTCTATGATCCCAACGAGCGATGTGGCGCCCGTTGATCTCCATCCAGTTAGCCCCAGCTTGATTTCTTCGCGAAATTAGGTGCAGCCGTGGTTCAGTGTCACAAGGCGGTGGAATGCCCTATACCAACCCATATTGGCGCATTACGCGCTCTGGTAGATGTGCTTCGACAATGTCGAAGCATATGAGTGGCACAGAAGCCCTCCACGCCCCGGAATGAATCCCCGAGTGTTCGTGAACAGCTGCGTAGGCTTCCGCTGGGTATGGGTCCCACAAAAACTAAAATACGTGTTATGAAAAAGGTAAGTGATATGTTGATTAAATTGTACTAATGTTAATGAGTACTGAAATGTTTACCTGGTTGGGTCGTAGTAGGTCTAATTGATCTCGGTAGGATCCAAGACCGCTGCCGGTGTGTTTGCTCGTCCGGCGGGCAAAATTCCACCTCGAACCGTACGCAACATCTGGGGTTGGTTGTGATGGAGGAGCAGTATCACCACGACCAACGGTTCTGTAAGGTTGGCCGATAAGAATATGCTCCCACGCCCACAGCTAACGATCGCAAATGTTATTAATATGTAATTAACCAAATGTGGATGAGAATGAAATGTTATTGTTATTACCTGTAATATGACTAGTGGTCCTGCAATCTCTTTGACGTTCTTATGGGCAGCACCACAAAGCCTCCTGTACAAGTATCCTAGGGCTGCGGAGCCCCAACTATACTCGGCGATGCGCTCCCACGGATCGTCAAGTAATGTTAAGTATAGGAGCTGTATTTGGTTGCTTGTTTTATCGGCAAACAACACAGCACCTATCAAATATAGGATGTACGCCTTGGCGTACCTTGAAATGGTGCCCTCATCAGCATCTCCGGGGAGTTGCGAGAAGGTTTGAACCAACCATGTGCATCGCAAACCGCTCCCCCTGATCACTTTCGGTGGAGGGCGCTCTCCCAACATGCGATGCACCATGTCACGCCAGCCTGATAGCTGGCGTCCGCCTGTACAAACGGCACGTCCCTCTATGGGAAGCCGCGTTAGTAAGGCTACATCAAGCAATGTGATGGTAGCCTCACCTAGAGGGAGATGAAATGTATGCGTCTCCTGACGCCATCTCTCGACCAGTGCCGTGATAATGGCACGGTCAACTCTGCCGTATGCTACGAGGTGAAAGTCGTATAACCTCGTTAGCTCTAAGTATGGGATGATCCTATCATCGATCACCCATGGAACAGAATCTGGATGCCTGGTGCCCAGCGTTTCTGCATCAGACACCTATGAATATTGAAGTATAAATAAGTTACTTGTATGTACGCAATAGTAAAATGTAAATCATAACTATCGTTAACTAACCTGGGCATCCCAAAGAGGAGTACTCCTGTGCTCATGCTGCATGGTTAACACACTAGGGTCTAGGGGTCCTGGAGCTGCTGGATCCATCTCCTCTACTGCTGTGTTCGTGTTAGTTTTAGTTAATATTGCTATTATGTAATAATATAAAATATATATAACATATACATAAAGCTATAAAAACAATTAGAAATTACCTTCAATGCTTATGGATGATTAAGATTAGTCTTGATTTAACAACTACAAACCTACATTTGAAAAAATAAACAAATTTGGTTAAAACCCTAAAATCCAAATATACACCAAAAAAATACAAAAAAATTTACCTTTGCGCAAGCTATAGTATCCCACACTAATTTTGAAGTGCCAAATTGAAAGAGGATTGCACGATTTGATGGAATGAATCAAAGGTTTTAGAGGGAGAAGGTGGAAATGTCGAGTGAGGTAGGGTTTGAGAAATGGGATTTTGCGAAAAACAGAAACTGATCTGAATTTGTATATCAGGTCTGTTCGCGGTTACTAACTGCGAACAGCTCTTTTGTCTTTTATAGCTGTTCGCAGTTACTAACTGCGAACAGCTCCAAAGCACAGCTTTGGGGTTTGGACGCTTACTTTTGGGAAAAGTTTAGAATTTCACTTATTTGCTTAATTTTTTTTTATTTTTTCGCTCAACTTTTTCTAAAATTCAATTAATGTTGAAATCAATTTAGCCACTAATTGGGCCAGCTCTAGGAGCCCACGAAGTTTTCTGAAAAAATAAAAAAAATGAATCAAATAAACCATGTTTTAAAAATATTCCAAAAGTAAGCGTTAAGGTTTGGAGCTATTCGCAGTTACTAACTGCGAAAAATCAAATAGGATAAAATAGCTGTTTGCAGTTAGTAACTGCAAACAACTATTTTGTCCTATTTGGCTGTTCACAGTTAGTAATTACGAACAGCTATGCTGCACAAATACGCGGATCAACTTCCTTTTTTCCCATTTTTTCCAATTTCTCAAAACCCTACCTTCACACTCGACATTCTCCCTTTAAAACCTTAGATTCAATCCATCAATTCTTACATTTCTTTTTCAATTTGGCACTTCAAAATTAGTGTGGGATACTCTAGCTTGCTCAAAGGTAAACTTGTTTGTGTTTTTTTAGTGTATATGTAGTTTTTTAGGGTTATAATCAAATTTGCTTATTTTTTCAAATGTAGGTTACTAGTTGTTAAATCAAGACTCTTCTCAATTATCCATAAGTATTGAAGGTAATTTTTAATTGTTTTTATAGCTTTATGTTGTTTTTTGAAGTAATGTTGTTGAATTAGTTGAATTCAATGTTAATAATATTATTAGAAATATTGATGTTGATGTTGGTATTAGAAATATTATTTATGAACTTATGAATTGATTTATTATTTGGATTTTATGTGTATTATATATGTATGAACTTAGTTACATTATGAATTTTAATAATTTTAGACCAAAAAAGATTATAATCAAATGAATATAATGTACTTGTATGGGCATAAAGTTGATAATAATGTTGATTTTCTTTGTATTAATGTAGAAAATGGCATCATTTCGCGTGACTAAAGCATGTTTTTGGAATGGTTGTATTCGAGAAAGTAGTGGCAAAGTTCATTATGTTGGGGGAAGATGTAAGTTGTTTGCATGCAATTCGAACATGGATTTGAACCACATTAAACGTTTTATATGTTATAAGATTGGATTGGACCCTACTAGAAGTACCGTAAATATAAGCTTTAAATATGACATGAGTGGAGAATTGCTTGCCTTTTCATGTTGAGGATGATGAGGCTATAGATGCTATGTGAGTGCATTCAAAGTCCACCCAAATTCCCTCTTTGGAGTTATACGTAGAAGTACCCGTAGGGAATGTAGTTGCTTCTAATCCTACTCCTACCCCTATGCCTATATTAAATCAGGAAACTCCTAATCCTTTCGTTCCTTCCTCATCTTGTACTTTTTCTCAACCCCCTACGAATCAAGTTCAAATTGATTCAATGTTTAGCTTATGAGAAACTGCTGAGATGGGACCTTGGGATGACGGAAATGAGAGTAATGAGCTCATTGACGATCTTTTTGAGGACGATGTGGATGTCGATGAGGATGCGCTAAAAAATGACATGACCCCTAGGCAACATTCCTATAATCATTCCTCCTACACCTTATGCCCTATGTCCACCTTTACACGAGTATGAGGAGGACAACTAAAGGAGGACTCGGGCTTGTGATACCACATACACCGAAGACGGAGAGTTTGAGAAGGGTATGATGTTTGATAGCAAGGAAGCGTTCTTGGAAGCTATCAGACTGTATCATATTCGCAGAAATGTAGAGTACAGAACAAAGACCTCGAACCAAACCGTCCTTACCTTGAAGTGTAAGTGGGGTTGTTCGTGGAGACTTAGGGCTACGTTTGATTCTTATTTATCTACATGGCGTATTGTTACGTATAAGGGTAAGCATGGTTCTTGTGTATTGGGCAGTGACACTATTTCGGCTGGACACATTCACCAGACATCTTTTTGTCATTAACAATGTCATTAGAAATTGTGTTGCTAAAGACCCATCCATTAAGGTATCTGTCGTATGGTAGAAGGTTAAAGATTGTTTTGGTGTGGATGTGAATTATAAGTAAGTGTGGTGTGTAAAGCAACAAGCCTTGTTGTCCATTTACGGGACCTGGGAAGGTTCTTATTCACTCCTTCCACGCTTTTTAAAAAGCTTTACAACATTCCAACCCGGGGTTAGTACTTGAGTGGTATTTTAAGGAGGACAATGACACGGGTGTATATGTGAGACCTAATATTAGGACCTTCCAACGTGTCTTTTGGGCCATTAAACCTTGCATTGAAGGCTTCAATTATTGTAAACCTCTTATCGCCATTGACGGCACACACTTGTATGGTAAATATCGTCATACCTTATTGACTATCATTGCCCAAGATGATGATAAGGGAATCTTTTCATTAGCCTTTTTCTTGGTAGAGAAGGAGAATATAAGTGCATGGTCGTGGTTCATGGCTTGTGTTCGTAAGCATGTCACACAGAGGATGAGTTTATGCATTATTTCTGATAGACACGCGGGTATTACAACCACGGAAGAGACAGAGTGGCAACCACCTAATGCTTATCATAGGTTTTGCTTACGCCATTTGCTTAGCAACTTCAATCGTGCTATGGGTAATGTTCACTTGAAGAAGTTGTTTGGTAAAACAGCTGAAGAAAGACAACAAGTTAAGGTAATGAATGGTTTAAAGGCAATTGCGACTGCAAAACAAGAGGCAATTATCTGGATTGATGACGTGGGTGATATGTCTAAGTGGTCGTTGTGTCATGATGGAGGTCATAGGTATGGCGTTACTAACACGAACTTAGCTGACGTTTTCAACTATGTGATGAAGGGTGTACGTTTCTTACCTTTGACAACACTTGTTAAATTCACCTTCTATCGGGTAAACGACTACTTTTTTCAAAGACGTGAACGTGCTAGCACATGGTTACTTGGAGGACACATGTACACAGCGCATGCCACCAGGATTATCAATAGAAACAGTGAGAAGCCAAATTTCCAGGACATAATCGCATTTGATTATAGAAGAGGTGTATTCGAAGTTAAGACTAGGAGGGGAACTAGAGAATCGTCAAAGGGGGGGTAAGATTCAACATGTAGACTTGAATCACATGAAGTGCACACGTAATAAACTTGAGATATACCACCTACCTTGTTCACATGTACTTGTTTGCATCAAACGACACCTTTCATATGAGAGGTTCGTGGATCCGTCCTATACATCTCAAAGTTATGCATGTACATACGAACATTACTTTATGCCAATGATCGATAAGAGGTCATGGCTGCAATACACGGGCTTTGAACTTAGAGATGGATCCAACAGCTCCAGGACCCCTAAACCCTAGTGTTTTGACTATGCAGCATGAGCACAGGAGTACTCCTCTTTGGGATGCCCAGGTTGGGTGTACGATAGTTGTGATTTGCATTTTACTAATGCTAACATACAAGTAACTTATTTATATATCAATATTCATAGGTGTCCGATGCAGAAACGCTAGGCACCAGGCATCCAGATTCCGTTCCATGGGTGATCGATGATAGGATCATCCCGTACTTGGAGCTAATGAGGTTATACGACTTTCACCTCATTGCATACGGCAGAGTTGACCGTGCCATTATCACAGCACTGGTCAAGAGATGGCGTCAGGAGACGCATACATTTTTTCTCCCTCTAGGTGCGGCTACCATCATACTGCTTGATGTAGCATTACTAACGTGGCTTCCCATCGAGGAACGTGTCGTGTGTACAGCTGGACGCCAGCTATCAAGCTGGTGTGACATGGTGAATTGCATGTTGGGAGAGCGCCCTCCACCGGAAGTGATCAGGGGGAGCGGTTTGCGCTGCACGTAATTAGTTCAGACCTTATTGCGTCTTCCCGAAGATGCTGATGAAGGCACCATTTCAAGGTACGCCAAGGCGTACCTCTTATACTTGATAGAAGCTGTGTTTTTTGCCGATAAAATAAAAAACCAAATATATCTTCTTTATTTAACTTTACTTGACGACCCATGGGAGCGAATCGCCGAGTATAGCTGGGGCTCCGCAGCCCTTGGATACCTGTATTGGAGGCTATGTGGTGCTGCCCACAAGAACGTCAAGGAGATTGCGGGACCAGTAATCATATTACAGGTAATAAAAATAACATTTAATTCTAATCCACTGTAGTTGAATTACATATTAATTACATTTCCAATGTTCAGCTGTGGACGTGGGAGCACATTCTTATCGGCCAACCTTACAGAACCATCGGTCGTGGTGATACTTCTCCCCCACCACAACCCCCACCAGATGTTGCGTAAGGTTCAAGGTGGAATTTTGCACGCCGAACGCACAAGCACACCGGCACCGGTCTCGGACTCTACCGAGATCAGTTAGACCTGCTACGACCCAACCAGGTAAATATTTCAGTACTCATTAACATTAGTACAATTTAATTAATATATCACTTACATTTTCATAACATGTATTTTATTTTTTGTGGGACTCATACCCTGCGAAAGACTACGCAACTCTACCCGAGCAATTGGGGATTCATTCAGGTGTGTGGAGGGCTTCTGTACCACTCATATGCTTTGACATTATCGAAGTACATCTACCAGAGCACGTACTGCGCCAATATGGGTTGGTATATGGCATCCCACCCCCTTGTGACACTGAACCCCAGCTGCACCACATGTCACGCAAAAATCAGGGTACGGCAAACTGGATGGACATCACCTGGAGTCACATCGCTCGTTGGGATGGTAGACTTGAGCTACTGGCACAAGGTGTGCCGATCGATGTTTATGGCGCACCACTACACAAGGCTACATGTCGTGGTTCCTCTCCATCACGTGTCGATGGATGACACCACGTGCCATCATCGCAGCAGCACATTACGCACCAGCTGCACCTACGATGACCCAATTTGCAAGTCTTCATTTGCATTTAAATGATTAAGTTGCCGATTACATAATATAATGTTACATTAACTAAATATTAATTGCAGGCACAAGTTGCGGCAACAGTGATGCGGTACAGCCACGAGGAGCCGGTGAAGGAGATTGCGCATAGCATGCTCGTCGGCTTGCAGTTCCAGCACTTCATACCGGAAGTCGCTGCAGAGTCCTCATCGACTACCTCCCATACCCACGTCTCATCTCCTGCTTATGACTATCATTTGGAGGAGATGTACCATTCAAACCCCGTTGACGTTGCGGGGACCTCGCAGGCTGGGCAATCACAGTACCAGCACCCTTCACTCCTAGAACGACACCCGAACGCCTCTTACTACTGTAGGAGGCATAGGAGAACAACTCAGTTGGATAGGGTAGATGAGGGTCGTGAGCGTTAACGTTTAACTTTTGTGTATTTGGATCGACTATATATATATATATATATATATATATATATATATATATATATATATATATATATATATATATATATATATATATATATATATATATATATACATATATATATATATATATATACATATATATATATATATATATATATATATATATATATATATATATATATATATATATATATATATATATATATATATATGTATGTATATATATATGTATATATATATATGTATATATATATGTATATATATATATATATATATATATATATATATATATATATATATATATATATATATATATGTATATATATATATATATATATGTATATATATGTATATATATGTATATATATATATGTATATATATATATATATATATGTATATATATATATATATATATATATATATATATATATATATATATATATATATATATATATATATATATATATATATATATATATATATATATATATATATATATATATATATATATATATATATATAAATATATATATGTGTGTGTGTGTGTGTGTTTGTCTATATATATATATATATATATATATATATATATATATATATATATATATATATATATGTATATATATATATATTTAGTTGTATATTTCAAACATTTGTATACATTTTGTTGTATATATATATGTTTAATTACATAATCATAGCCTCCAAGCTTTCATTTACAAATGATCGGAGTTTTGGCAATGAATCAAACCGCCTAAAACATACATTGACTTGTAATTACTTATTCTAATGTCTCTAATGCAAATACAACAAATAACAACTCAAGAATTAGCCAAAAAAAAATGTACATAGCTGTTCGCAGGTACTAACTACGAACAGCCAAATAGGACAAAATAGCTATTCGCAGTTACTAACTACGAACAACTATTTTTTTCTATTTGGCTGTTTGCAGTTAGTAACTGTCGAAATCTTAGGTTTGGGATTTCACACTTAATTTTGGAATATTTTTTAAACTTGGTTTATTTGGTTCATTTTTTTGACTTTTTCACTTATACATTTCAAATTTTCCTGCTGGCTTCTATTAAAGCTTTTGGGCTCTAATTTGCGGCCCACTTTATTCCTTTTCAATATTTAGCACTATTTTCTTATTTCTTTTTGGACACGGGTTTTTACCCTCTTATCGTTAATTATAAAATTAATATTTTATAATTTCCTTGGCCCTACTATTTTCATAGTACTTGCCAATAATTTTCATGGAATTAAACCTTAGTATAATTAGAACTTATAATTATACTTAAACTTTTATACCTTAGTATACATCGTATATTTAAGACTTCTATACCGTTTAAACTGTAAATTATCTAACAATTCTCCCTCATTTAGAGTATATACTTATTTCTCTACACAATCCAAGATTGCTCCATCTCATACATCAATGCTCAATGTCCAAAAGGATTGAATTGGCACCTAGTACATTCTCAACCACAAGTGAAAATAAATCGATGATGTCCAAAAGGATTGAATCAAAGATATATATTAATCCACCTTGAGAGAAGTACATACAAGATAAATTCTCTTATACATTGAGCTTGACACTTTAAAGCCTGTGTACGTATCTTTTCATAAGCTCATAGAAGTCTATATGTCTATCATGACTTCCTCAAGTGGCTAACTTCGAACTTACATAGATAGGTTCTCCCATACGTAACTTTCGTGTTCTTGTGATACGACACATCCATCTAGAGCTCTATAACTCTAGAACTAGAGAACTTTTTATTGATGCTATCTTATTAACATCACAAGTACCAAGTAACTCCCTTTGGGTCTTATACTTTGAGTTACTTAATAATATCAAACAAGAGATTTAACCACATTGAATCATAAGACCCGACGTTAACCGAGTGTTAGATTAGGTTCTTTCATTAGTGTTAATTAGACATAACCCAATTCCAATTGAAGCGTAATCAATGGAATTCCTTGGCAAAGCTTTTGTAAAACTATCCGCCAAGTTAAACTTTGTGTTGACATAGTCAAACGTTACGACCCCTTTTGTGATAAGTCTTTTCACAAGGTCATGCCTTAGTGAAATATGCCATGACTTACCATTATAAACTTTGCTATATGCCCTTACCAAAGTCGATTCACTATCACAATGGATAGCCACCTATGAAATAGGCTTAGGTAATAATGGTATCTCAATTATGAGATTTCAAAGCCATTCTGCTTCCTGACTTGCCTATGCTAAGGCAATAAATTCTGACGTCATAGTAGAATCCAATATACATGTCTGTATCTTGGAAGACCATGAAATGACACCTCCCCCATACATGAATACTCAACCACTAGTAGAAGATGAATCTTCTTTATTAGTAATTCAACTTGCATTCGAATACCCTTCGAGTACCAGAGGTTCTCCACTATAACATAACCCATGACTCATTGTTCCTTTTAAGTACCTAAGTACTCTTCAAATAGCTATCCAATGCGAAGGTCTTGGGTTGCTAGTATACCTACTTAGCTTTCCAACCACATAAGTTATATCGAGCCTTGTTGAAGTCATAGCATACATCAATGATCTAATTATCTTTGAGTACGAAAGTTGAGAAATTGGACTATCCTGATAAGGTAACAATTTCATACTTCCATCCAATGGGGTAGACACTAGGCAACACTCAAGCATATCAAAACGCTTAAGTATTTTCTCAATATAGTGAGATTGACTTAAGATTATTCGATCGTTAGATCTTATAATCTTTAGGCCTAAAATGATATCTGCCTCCCCCATATCCTTCATTTTGAAGACCGAAGATAAATAATCGTTTACCTTCTTTGCTTGCAATAAACTTGTACTGAAAATAAGCATGTCATCTACATATAGACAAATGATAACATCGTTTCCTTTGTCATTAAATTTGCTATATACACACTTATCCGATTGATTCAATTTGAATCCATACAACAAGATAGTTTCATCAAATTTTTGATGCCACTGCTTTGGTGCTTGCTTTAGTCCATAAAGAGACTTCACTAGCTTGCACACCTTTTGTTCTTGTTCTTTCATAATAAACCCTTTGGGATTTCTCATGTATATTTCCTCCTCTAGATCACCATACAAGAATGTTATTTTGACATCCATTTGATGGATTAATATATTATACGACGGAGCTATCCCCACCAATAACCTTATAGTGGTTATCCTTGCAACTGGAGCATAGGTGTCAAAGTGATCAACACCATTCGTTTTCCTAAAGCCTTGAGCCACTAACCGGGCTTTAAACTTATCGATTGTACCGTCAATGTTCATTTTCTTTCGGAAAATCCACTTACAACCAATGGACTTGCGCCCTAGAGGCAAGTCTTTGAACACCGAAGTGTTGGTTCCCATAATGGAATCCATCTCATCATTGATGGCTTCCACCCAAACATCTGAGTCTCATGAAGTCATAGCTTCACTATATGTTAACGGATCTCCTTCTACTCCATATATATATATATATATATATATGGAATACTAGTGTAAAGATCATGTCTTGTTCCTTCAATTAAATAAACCTCAAAATCAGGTCCAAAAGATTTTTCTTTTCTTTGCGTTTTTACTCCTACGCAATGTAGGAAAATTTTCCTCTACATCCTCAATGATCACATGATCATCTTGAGGACTTGATTGATTGTTTAGATCAATCGCTTTAGGGTTACTTTGATGTAAATCTTTAGGTCTGGTAATCGATGAAAACCGACCTTCATAAAAAATAGCATCTCTTGACTCTTTCATGGTGTGAACCGGTATAAAGTCATTGGGCTCTATAATGTAGAACCTATAGGTTTTGCTAAATTCCGCATAACCCACGAATATGCTTTCTAGGCTCCTTTTACCTAGTTTTTTCCTTTTGTTGTCGGGCGATCTTACAATTGCTATACAACCCCAAACTCTAAGATAAGTTAGATTCGGATTTTTCTTATACCATAACTCATAAGAAGATTTATTGGTAACTTTTGTTGGAACTCTATTTAAGATGTGACAAGCCGTCCACATCGCTTCCCCCCCCCCCCCCCCCCCAAAATCCATCACTCAAACCAGAGTAAGATAGCATAGAGTTAATCATTTCTTGTAGAGTCCTATTTTTCCTTTCCGCTACACCATTTGATTGTGGTGCATATCCCGCGGTGGTCTCATGAATGATACCATTAGATTGAAAATAACCCGGATCATAGTATTCACCACCTTTATCTGTTCTTAGTCGTTTTATATGTAAATCTTGTTTTAACTCAATTTCACTTTTATAGATTTTAAACTTATCTAGAGCCTCATCTGTAGCATGTAACAAATATACATAGCAATATCTAGAGTAATCATCTATAAATTTTGTAACATTTTTCTTATTTCCTAAAGAAGGAGTAGAGTGAAAATCGCATAAATCACTGTGAATTAACTCAAGTAATTGAGTGTTCCTTTCCACACTTTTAAAGGGTTTTCTTGTTGTCTTATTTAGCATGCATGTATGACATTTTTCTTTAGGCATTTCAAACATAGGTATTATTTCATGCTTAACCATATTTAATATCTTATTGTAATTAACATGACACAAACATTTATACCATAAACAAGAATTAAAATCATTCAAAATATTCAAAATCAAATCATCACATGTTTTTCTTAAACATAACTTAAATAAATTTTAATTAAATAACATCAACCAACATAAATAGAATTTTTAGAAATAATACAACTATCGGACTCAAACACAAGCTTGTAACCTAGACAGTTCAATGTTGGCCCGGATACAAGATTTCTACTTATTTCGGGAGCATGATACACATCCCGTAGGATTAATATGTTTTTCGATGTAAACACTAGTTCAACTAGTCCTTTCCCTTGGACCTTGATGGAAGAGTTGTTTCCCATATAGAGAGATTCTCCATCTACAACCTTTGAATAGGTCTTGAACAAGTGTCTTTCCTTGCACACATGCCTTGAGGCCTCTGAATCCATCCACCATGAAATTTCATCCTGCACAACATTCAAAATTGTATCATTCAAATTTGAATAACTTTAATTAAAATCCAAACCTTAAATCACCTTCTGAGGTAGTACCTTTCATGTTAGGATCACTAGTAGATAATCTATTTTCCTTCCTACACTTGTGGATGTAACAATCCTTCTTTTGGTGTCCCAACTTTCCACAAATCCAACAAGACTTTTCGGGTGGTGTGGTCTTTGCGGCTTTTCCCTTTTGGGTTGAGTTGCCATATTAGCCTTTCCGCTTTTCCTTTTTATGGGAACTTTCCTCAATCATGTCAATGGATGAGATATTGGGATTTCCAGATCCCCCGCTCTCTTGAACCCTTATACTCACTTCAATTTGAAGATGAGTACCTAATTGATTTACATCAATATCCTTTTCCTTATGCTTTAGTGTTTTCTTAACATCTCTCCAAGAAAAAGGTAGTTTATCAATTATACTTGACACAACAAACTTCATCCATATTAATATTATGATGCTTTATGTTTGACTGAATGCGTTGCATCTCATGAAATTGGTCCATGATTGGGCGAGAATCAACAAATTTATAATCATTAAAACTGGAGACAAGAAATTTCTTTCTAACGCACTTTGGCCTCACTCGTGCGCACCTAGGAAAACTTCCAAAAAGGTCACCCATCCTAAGATTACTCCCCACAAAGCTCGCTTAACTGTAGAGTTCTTAGCAAATGGCTCCTTAGAAAAGAAGATGCACCTTGTTCATATGAGTAGTCTATCAATCTCTTTTCAAGTAAAAATGGGGTATCATACTCACCCCCACTTAGAAATACAACGTCCTCGTTGGACCGTAGTTTCAAGATCTTTTCCCCCGCTAGGTTGCACTGAACACGCAATCTGTCACGGTTGCAGGGTTGCTCTTATACCATTTGTAACACCCTGGCCCCTTAAACCTCCAGTGTTTACCCATGGAGATTGTAGACTAGCCCCACAGACTAACACAAGTCTTTCTACGCACTTTGGCCTCACTCGTGCACACCTAGAAAACTTTCTAGGAGGTCACCCATCCTGAGATTAGTCCCTCACAAAGCTCGCTTAACTGTGGAGTTCTTAGAAAATGGGCTCCTTAGAAAAGAAGATGCACCTTGTTGATATGAGTAGTCTATGAATCCCTTTTCAAGCTAAATCTTGGGTATCACACTAATGAATGTTCAGCATCATTATGGCGTAAGAGATTAGGTCATATCTCCAAAAGGAGAATAGAAAGGATTATAAGTGATAGAATTTTAGGACCTTTAATTTTTTCAGTTTTGGATGTGTGTGTTGAATGTATTAAAAGAAAACAAACCAATTAAAGGAGATATGATGCCAATAGGTCTTTGCATGTCTTTGAACTTATATTTTTGGTCCCTTTCTGAGTCCTTCCTAGAAAGTGAAAATATATTTTATCAAGTTTATAGAGCTACATATATTTTGCATTCATGAAAGGGCTCAGTCACTAGCTGTGTTCAAATTATAAGGCTTAAGATGAATATCAACTATATAAAAAAAAGATAAAAGTCATATGATTTGACTGTAAGGGTGAATACTATGGTCGTTATGACGGTTCAGGTGAACAACATTTAGGGTCTTTTGCTTAATTCCTATCACAATGTGGTATTGTTCCTCAGTATACTATGCTTAATACTCTAACTATGAATGGTGTTTCCAAGAGACAAATTAACACTCTTAAAAAATTGGTAAGAAGCATCATTAGTCATTCTACTTTACCAGAGTCACTCTAGGGAGAATTATTTAAGATTGCAGCTTATATTCTTAACATAGTATAAACAAAAGCGACTAATAATAAGACGTCTTATGAACTGTGGATTAGCAAAACAAGCCGAGTCTAAATACATTTTCATATTTGGGGATTTCCAACTAAGTCACAACCATACATGCCAAATGAAAAGAAATTATTAGAATCCAGAATAATTAGTTGCTATTTTGTTGAATATTTTGAAAGGTCAACGGGGTTTAAGATCTTTGATCCTAAAGCTAAATCATTTTTTGAGACGATGAAAGCTAGGATTCTTATTTGTAGAAGAGAATATCGTTATTCCTCCAAATGTTATTGGTATTGAATCAATCCCACAACGGACATTACTTATGAAAATTCAAAACAATCTTGTTAGAAAATCGCCCAGAGACCAATTTTTCGCTCATCAAGAAGTTGTGCCATTAAGAAGATCCACTAGAGATAGGAGAAGTGCATTTTTCAGATGGTTTCATTGCATATATTTAAGAACATGAATGTTCTTCCTCTCCAGAGTGGATAAATGTCGAATAGGATGAGTTCGAACACATGGTATTGGAAGATGATCCGGTCAACTTTCATCAACCTACGCAAAGTCTAAATTCTCCACTGTGGCTTTAAGCCATGAATAAGGAAGTTCAACCCATGAAGAACAACGATGTTTGGAATCTCCTATCAATACTAGAAGGTATAAAACCCATTGATAATAAGTAGATATTTAAAATTAAAAAGGATTCAAAAGGAAATGTGGAGAGATTTAAAGCCATCTAGTAGTATAACATTTTACAAAAAAGAAATGCATCAATTACAAAGAAATTCTCTCTCTTGTTTTTTTGAAAGACTCTTAAAGGATTATAATGGCGCTAGTAGCTCATTTGATTTTGACTTCCATCAGATGGATGTTAAGACAACGTTTCTCAATGGTAATATTGATGAGACAATTTATATGAAACAACCTGAAAATTTTGTGGTAGGTAACCCAGAGAAGATGGTTTATAAACTCAAGAAATCCATCTATAGACTCAAGTCAGTGTCTCATCAATGGTATTTTGAGTTTTATTAAATGATTCTCTCATTTGGTTTAATAAATGTGTTTGATGAATGCGTTTACCACAAGTTTAGTGGCAGGAAATACAATTTTCTGACTTGATATGTCTATGACATATTGCTTGCCAGCAACGATATAAGCTTTTTGCATAAAATCAACAAACTTTTATCAAAGAATTTTAAGATAAAAGATCTTGGTGACACCTCTTTTGTATTAGGTATTAAAATTCACCAAGATCGATCTTAGGGTATTCTTAGATTATCACAAGAGACTTATGTCAAAAATGTGTTGAAAGGGTATGTTATGTAAAAACTATAAACAATGAGATACCCTTGTAGCTAAAGCAGACAAGTTTAGTCTTAATATGTGCCCTAAGAATGAATTTCAGAAAAAGGAAATAGAAAATATTTCTTATGCTTTGTCAGTAGGGAGTTCGATTTATGCTCAAATCTTACTCGCCTAGGCACAACATACAAACAGGGATGTTGGGAATTTATTTAAGCAATCCAAGATAAGAACATTGCAAAACAATCAAAAGGGTCTTACGGTATTAACAAAGGACAAAGAAATACATGCTAACGTATAAGAGATCATATAAGCTTAAGGTCATTGGATATGTTGAGTTCGATTTTTCTAGATACATTGACACAATTTTAACATGAAATTGCGTATTGTGGATTCTATTCAAAGACTAATTTAAGTTATTTTGTGACAATGACTCAGCTATAATATTTTCTAAAAACTTAAGAGTTCGAGAAAATCAAATTTTCTGACTCTCAAATTTTAGGTTATAAAGGAAAGTGCTCCGGGTAAAGAATTGTCAATCACACGTTGGTACAAACTCTATGATTGTGGATTCGCTTACCAAGGCATTACCACTCAAGCTATTTCTTGAGCATGTGGCTCATCTGGGTGTTTAATCTGCTTTGGATGATGTTTAGGTTTTGTGGGAGTTTGTAAATTTAATTTATTAAACCTATGTTGATATTTTAGTTATAAACTATTTTGCACAAATGAAGATATGATAAAGTTGATTTCAATACTCTAATTATGTTATGATAATAGTTTGATCTCACTATAAAAGTGGAGTAGTTGGATACAAACATGTAAAGATCACATTGCATGTAGTTTCCATGCTAGACATCCACTTCATAATCTATGTCATTCTTTGTGTTGGCATTATGGTCAGATATTTTTACTTACGACATATGTAATGAAGGATGCTTTAGCCTATGCAAATATGATTGATGGACGAGATTGGTTTCTAATACATTACAGTTGTGACAGTTTGGTTAAGCTCAAAGTTGGTTTTTATAATGCATATGTTTGTACAGTTCCAACATTAGGCTTATATATAGATATATGTGTTATTATATGTCTTATTATAAGTTATTAAAGTTGTCTTTATGCTAACTTAACGTGATGTAATTAAACTCAAAGGGATTGGCCTTGATGTATCAATAGGTTGTGGGTCATAGATGTGTAGAGACTTATTTTATCATTGTGTTCTATGAGGGGTTGTATACTAGTCATTTGTTATTATTATATGTAGCAGTTTTGATCCTTAGTTTATATTCCATTTTCTTCTTGTCATCACGTATTCAGAGAGAAAATAAAGTGAGAACATTAAGTATCACTATTGAGAGTACGTATTAACCTAGAAGATTCGTTCTTGTTCTCCAAATTTTTCCTATGCAATGGAATCAAGTAATCTTCAATTTGATCTTTTAATTTGTCCTTTTTACTCAAAATGCATGATAGATCATGTTTGTTAGTAATGGTTATCACCATTTTTATCCCATCTTTATCCATCTCTATAAAGATGTTAATGGTTTAATTTTTTAAAGCATGGACATAGAGTCAAATATATTAAAAATCATACATAAAGGTAGACCCACCAGTATAGAATTTTAGGATTATATAAGAGTTTTTAATTAAGTATGAATTCTCCCTTGGAGACGAAATATTCAGGCTTGGAGTAAGGAGTTTTAACATTAAAATAAGTATTTTAAGTCTTAAATTAGGTTTATATTTTATGGCTTGACGTTACTTTTAAAAAACTTTATTTTAAAAAAATGGGTTGAATCGTACGCTCAAACACATACCGCAGTTTAATTGGAAATTTTTTGTAAGATCATCTCTATATTTCTATATTCATAGGACTGACCATGTTAAATATGTTGTAAACACTACGAATAGCTAGCAATTACAAATTCCTAATTATTGTAGATGAATTCATTCGTCAAACAAAGAGATAATTAACTTATTAACCAGACGAAAATAAGGTAGAAGCGAAAGTTACTTTTAACATGAAATTGCGTATTGTGGATTCTATTCAAAGACTAATTTAAGTTATTTTGTGACAATGACTCAGTTATAATATTTTCTAAAAACTTAAGAGTTCGAGAAAATCAAAGTTTGTGACTCTCAAATTTTAGGTTATAAAGGGAAGTGCTCTGGGTAAAGAATTGTCAATTACACATTGGTACAAACTCTATGATTGTGGATTCGCTTACCAAGGCATTACCACTCAAGCGATTTCTTGAGCATGTGGCTCATCTGGGTGTTTTTTCTGCTTTGGATGATGTTTAGGTTTTGTGGGACTTTGTAAATTTAATTTATTAAACCTATGTTGATAATTTAGTTATAAACTATTTTGGACAAATGAAGTTATGATCAAGTTGATTTCAATACTCTAATTATGTTATGATAATAGTTTGATCTCACTATAAAAGTGGAGTAGTTGGATACAAACATGTTAAGATCACATTGCATGTAGTTTTCATGCTAGACATCCATTTCATAATCTATGTCATTCTTTGTGTTGGCATTATGGTCATAGATAGTTTTACTTACGTCATATGTAATGAAGGATGCTTTAGCCTATGCAAATATAATTGATGGACGAGATTGATTTCTAATACATTACACTTGTGACAGTTTGGTTAAGCTCAAAGTTGGTTTTTATAATGCATATGTTTGTACAGTTCCAACATTAGGCTTATATATAGATATATGTGTTATTATATGTCTTATTATAAGTTATTAAAGTTGTCTTTATGCTAACTTAACGTGATGTAATTAAAGTCAAAGAGATTGGCCTTGATGTATCAATAGGTTGTGGGTCATAGATGTGTAGAGACTTATTTTATCATTGTGTTCTATGAGGGGTTGTATACTAGTCATTTGTTATTATTATATGTAGCAGTTTTGATCCTTAGTTTAGACATATTCCATTTTCTTCTTGTCATCACGTATTCAGAGAGAAAATAAAGTGAGAACATTAAGTGTCACTATTGAGAGTACGTATTAACCTAGAAGATTCGTTCTTGTTCTCCAAATTTTTCCTATGCAATGGAATCAAGTAATCTTCAATTTGGTCTTTTAATTTGTCCTTTTTACTCAAAATGCATCATAGATCATGTTTGTTAGTAATGGTTATCACCATTTTTATCCCATCTTTATCCATCTCTATAAAGATGTTAATGGTTTATTTTTTTAAAGCATGGACATAGAGTCAAATATATTAAAAATCATACATAAAGGTAGACCCACCAGTATAGAATTTTAGGATTAAATAAGAGTTTTTAATTAAGTATGAATTCTCCCTTGGAGACGAAATATTCAGGCTTAGAGTAAGGAGTTTTAACATTAAAATAAGTATTTTAAGTCTTAAATTAGGTTTATATTTTATGGCTTGACGTTACTTTTAAAAAACTTTATTTTAAAAAAATGGGTTGAATCGTACGCTCAAACACATACCGCAGTTTAATTGAAAAATTTTTGTAAGATCATCTCTATATTTCTTTATTCATAGGACTAACCATGTTAAATATGTTGTAAACACTACGAATAGCAAGCAATTACAAATTCCTAATTATTGTAGATGAATTCATTCGTCAAACAAAGAGATAATTAACTTATTAACCAGACGAAAATAAGGTAGAAGCGAAAGTTACTTTTATCATCCAAAATTCATCGAAAAAATACTCGGTCATAAACTAAAAATTATGACTCGTAACTTCATAAGTCTTAAAGACTTCAACCCAGTTTATTGAAAAGAAATCAGGTGAAACTTGTTCGCTCAATTATTTTAATTAATTTTCTTAATTTGGTCAACTTCTTTATTTCATGTCATCATTTTTAAAATGAAACTCATAACATTACAACTTAATTTTGATATTTTGAATAATACTTATTTAAATTGGGATTCAAGAAAATGTTTTCTATAACATAAATCAATAATATTTGTAAGAAACTAAAAACATCCGAAACTAAGAGCATTTGCAGCTTATAATAATTCAAATCGAAACAAGATTGAACAATTGGATCAACAAATGATCATTCATATCCAACTTATTTCTAAAACCTAATTATACTAATTTTATAAAAAAAAAAGACAATACTAAACGATCTTTTCTAAGGAAAAAAAATTAATACATGTAAAAGAATATATCAATCAAATTGTCATCACTTGATAATGTTAGAGTTTGGAAAAGGTTTTCCACAACTAAAGTGATGGCAATAAGACCAAACACAACTACCACAAAAATTATAAACCACTTTAAAAAAGGGTTTGGTATATACCGATAAATACACCATAATATCACCGAATGAAGCAACATATTCATGCAAGACCAAATAATATACACCCTTGCCATTGAAAACGTGATCAGAAAGAAAAGACCCACGAAGATCGATGCCATGGTCATCCTGCTGAGGTTTCTTGAACTATTCATCTTGGTTTTCTTTGGGATCAGAAACATACAAATTTGATTGTAAAGTTGGAACAAACTATGTATGTTCAGTCGTTAATTTTAATTTGTTTTTTCTGATAGTTTATTCTTAAATTGGATATTTATTTATAGCTTGAAGTTTTACTTGGGTCTATTTATTTATAGCTTGAAAAACTTTTGGATATGCCATTTTTGATAGAATTGTTTTCGCATACCTTTTTTTAAGTTCGTTTTATATTAGATTGTCTTACTATAAGGAGAGTCTATATAATTAATATTTACAATTAATTATTATAAAATTAAAAGTGATCACTCTAACTTATTAAATGTCCAGGGGTCAGCCCAATAGAAATGGTGAAACCCTCTTATTAAAGAATTTGTGTGCTATTTTTACAGTAAATAAATTCTCCTTCTATTCCTTAAAGTTGTTCTCATTTGCTATTTTGTATTGTTCTATTTATTGTTTTTATAGAGAATCTTACTATTAGAAAATAATTAATAACTAAATTTAAAGTAAATTTAAAGTTAAGGGGCTAACCAAATTATTACTATTAGAAAATAAATAATTGATAAATAAATTGGTTTATGAATAATAAGTGTAGTATTTAGTACATAAATGAAAAGGTAATGTAAATAATGATAATAATTAGCATAGTAACTCGAATTATGGTAATTAATTTAATTTTAAAATAAAACCTTTCACTTCATATTCTCCTTTAATACTCCTAATTAAGTATTAAAAAATCTAAGTTTATTTTATAAAAAACTCAGGGCATAATCCTAATTAGTTATAAAAAATTCTTCTTCTTATTACAAATATTATACTATGGTTATTATTATATAATAACTCAAAAATTTAGTTATTCTTCATTGATTAATCTGGTAACAAGCAAGGTTGGAGAAATCATTAGGGAATGAATACTTGAGATAAAGAAACAATGTTTTTTCTTCTTTTTTTTGCAAGGCTTTTAAAGAGTTATTATTGAAATTTATATAAAGATCACTAGTTCACCCTCTCCTTTCTTAATTTATATATAATGTTATTTTTATTTATATTTGAAACTTAGGCATAGAAAAATAATATATGTTGTTATGAATAGTATGACTTGAGTGCACAAATTGATGTGTGCATTCATGAGTGGAATTGATGGGATGGAATCCTATGGCATTGATTAATAGGAGAATTAAGTGAGTAACTTAATGATTGTAGTGTTTAAGTGTGATTTATTTGTTGAAGTAATCATGGGAGTTATTGGTCTTAGTGGTGTTTAAAGAAGAAGTGCAAAGGATTTTAGAAGATGCTTTGCTCGAGCAAAAACTGACAGAAAGGATACTGAAGTTCGCTCGACCAGCTTGCTCAACCGAACGAACTCTTGGGTGGATTGAGCGAACAAATAAAATGTATCCAGAAGCTGCCTGTAGTCCGCTCGATTGAGCGAGCTCTCTGTTCTGGTCGAGCGGTTTCTCTGATGCACCTAGAATGCTGTTTTTGTCTCTTCAAGTTCTTGGAGCTACTTCAACTCATTCATTATTCAACATTAAGCATGTATCAAGTGAGCAATTATCATTGTACGTACTTAGTACTATAAATAGAGAGCTCTCATACTCATCCAAGATATCATCAAATACAACCCTTAAGCCAAACACATTGCTTTTTGTTTTATCTCTTACTCAATTGTAATACTTTATTTGTAAGAGTGTTTTTACTTCATTGAAATAATATAAACAAGAAACTACACACCATGGAGGACGTAGCCATCATTGGGTGAACCTCCTTAAATCATTGTGTCATTTTGCAAATTTTATTTTATCAAACGTTTGTTAGTTCATTTAAATTGTTATCGTTCATCAAAGTTCTTAACATCGTACCGATCTTGGCAAATTATTTCATATGCAAGTAATAATTATCTTATAGGCTGCAATAATCAACTTAGTATGTGATTAAGCAAATCAACTCACTATTTAGATCCTTTCTTTGGCATGACGACAAGGATAGTGTGAAACCAAGAAATGTGGGTTGGTCCAAAATTTGTATTCCTGAGAAAGAGGGGGCCTTGGAATCAGGAACAATTGGATATGTGGAATACTACAGCAATTGGTAAGTTGGCTTGGCATATCTACAGTATGCATGAATCCTTGTGGGTTAAATGGGTCCATGGGGTGTACACAAAAGGTGGGAACTGGCTGGTTTACAACTCCCCCTCAACAGCTAGTTGGACCTTGAGGAAAATATGTCAGATCAAAGATAAACTCCTTCAATGGGTATCTCAGGACAGCTACTCCATTGGGAACGTCTACAAAGAAAGCTCCTGCAATCACCCAAAGGTTTGGTGGGATAAAATTGCGTGGCACAGATTCTCCATTTCGAAGACATGATTTATCTTATGGCTAGCTATGAGGGATAAGCTGAAAACCAAGTCAAGGCTCATGAGCATAGGTGTTACTACTGATAACTTATGCCCAGTATGTGGTTCTGCCTCTGAAACAGTAGATCATCTACAGTTTAAGTGCACGCTTAGCGCTAATTGTCTCCTCTTACTCCAACAATGGCTTGGTGTTAAGATCCCTTTGACGAATATTTGGAAATTCGAAGATGGAATGATTCTAAAATGAGAAAACAAGTGATCATTGCTGCCCTCTCTCGTCTTTCATATCATATATGGAATAATCGCAATGAAGCAATGTGGTTGAGTAGAGTACATATCGTGAACCACACTCTCAGAATTGTCAAGAAAGAAGTCAAAGATAGAATCCTAACTTTGCAGATTCAGGGGTCTAGTATGGATACACTTTGGATTAATAGTTTATGAGCTTTTTGTTTGTTTGATCTGAATAAATTTTTTCAGTTATGTAATTGATTTTGTTTTGCTTGGGCTCCTTTCCTTCTCTTATGCACACGAAGAGTGGAAGGGGAGAAACCCTTCCTCGAAGGTGGGCTCCTCTTTCAATGCTGATGCAAATTAGATTAGTTGGTTGATCTAATTGTTTGTATAGTTGGATTGATTTAATGGAAAATTTTCATTCTCTAAAAAATATAATCTATTTTCATTTGTATTATTATTTATTGTGGCATATAAATTAAATAAACCGTATAATTAAAAATTTTGGCGCGTTATGCTTCTACTAACTGATTGGTAATTTAGGGAGAGTTAGTTACACTACAAAAAATACACCATATGGCTACGAGTCCGTTCCGTCTCCATCTTGTCGCAATCACATATCAGAATAATTTACATTGAAATAAAAAGGTTCATATGTACAAATTAGACATAAGTTTTAGTTGTCTTTGTCACGTCTTAAGATTTAATTAATTAATTAATCAACTCGTTCTATAATTTAAATTATTTTCTGTGAAATGTTTGATATGTACAAATTAGACATAAGTTTTAGTTGTCTTTGTGAAGTCTTAAGATATATTATTGATCATGTAATTTGCAATTGAAGTAAAATGGTTGTAAGTAAAAACCAATATTATTAGATATAATTTTATTTGAATAATTATTATGAGATATATTAGTAATAAGAAAATGAGACATAGTAATTATTCCACCAAAATTAGTGTTATTAGGCATAAAAATGAAAATTTTGGTATAGCAATAACGGTAGTTGTGAATCGTTACTTTTGAAACGTAAGATATTAATTTTAACCCAATATATTGTTATTAAGATAAAGCTATATGCTATAAAAACATTATTTTGTTCGTTAATTTGAAGGTAAACAGTGTCATATTGAGTTTTCAAGACTGGATGAATTTTCAAATTTATTGATAATTCTTGAGATCTTAGGAGTGTTGTTGACACTATTGTACTTTTGAGTATAATATCATTTTAATTAATATCTCTTTGGCAATAGTTGGAAATAAGGCTGGCTCTTTCTTGATTAATTCAAATTTATAGTTGACTTTATTCTCAATCGCAAATACTACATACTCACATTAGTTTTGATATTTATGTTAAGTATTTTGATGTTGATTTGGAGTGTAATGTCTATTTAGGTATCTTATTAATGTTTTCTATGTCGATTTTATATCTAAAGTTCTAAACTTTAAGTCCTTTGTGAGAGTAAGGAGCTATAAGATTATTTGGCCTGTTTTAGCATCTCTAAACTTAGAACATACATATGTGTGTGTGTATATATATATATATTGGTTGATGTTAGCTTACGTGACAAATAAATTTAACCAATTTTTCATTTTTAGCCCTCCCTTCAAATTAATTAAATTAAGTAATTTACCATTTTCAAAAACAAAATAAACTAAAAGATTCTAGCTTAGATTGATCTACTTTATATAAATTATTATTTTAGATTTATTAGATACTGGTAAATTTACAATCCTTATAAACTAAATAATTTAAGTCTTTTTAGAAAACTAATCAATTAGAAATTTTTGTTGTATACGTTAATATATATTAAAAAATTTTAAAAATAAATGTGTTATACATTTAATAAAATTTAGCTAACATAAAAAACAAATGGTTTAACTAAATTGAATATTAAAATTGGACTTTTTAAGGATATTTTGGGAGTAAATTATTTTGAAAAGATGGATTAATTAAAGAGTATTTAGATTTTTCTAGAGTGAATTTATTGTAGACAGTTTGTGTGTGAGTAAGACTTTATGATTGAGTAAGAATTTATCCTTGGACTTAGCGTTTGGTGGATGTAAGTTGTAAGAACTAAGAATTGTATCATAAATGTTTAATTTATGTAGAAATAACTTAAATTTTACTTTGTTTGTTTTTGTTCTAAAATTGCCGTGAGATGTGAAATTTCTCCCTCCTTAATATTATTTTCTTTTACTTGTAAGATTATTTGAAAGTCATTCATATTATTGTTTATTTGGAAATAATAAAACATATTATAAAAGAAGATAAAAATATGTGTGATGTTAGGCTGCTACTATTATTGATTACATAACAATTCATTTAGCCAGTTTAGTTAGGTGATGTGTGGTTTATTCGCACTTTTTTTAATGCTTTGTTGTAATAGTCGATGTGTAATTAGCGCTTTGCTAAGCAGATCCCTTATATTTGAACTTATTTTTTGATTTATAAAATTTATAATTTCTAATAAAAATTATTTATAACAAAGAATTATTATTAAAATTTAATATTTGTGTGTATATTATATACAAAAATGTGATCCGATTCCGATCCATATTAAACCGGATGGTCGGATCCAAATACTCTATTTGATTAGAATGTTTTTTTTTTTTTTTTTGTCTTTTTTTGTTGAACCAGGTGTTTTTTATCTCTATTTTTATTTTGGAATATTTTTTTTACATAAAATTCAAATACTAACTCTCTAAAAATATTTAGCTTAATTAGTCATAAATGACAAATTAAAAAATTAAAGAATAACATTATTGTTCATTGGTTTAAGTAAGGACAATCATTAAAAAAAGAATCCGCAGGAGAACAATTATATTAAGATTCAACTCAAGGTTAGCTTGAGAGATACTATCAACATTTTATTTACGAAAAAAGTAAAAAAAAAATAGTAAATAAAACCGGATATCAGATACCTGGTTGCCAAAAATATGTGATCCAATTTTAAACCCGGGTACCCGATTCGGATTATTCGATTTGCAAAAAAGGGATAAATTATCTTGTTTCGGAAACCGGATAATCCGGATCTAAAACAAGCTTATAAAAGCATGCATAATGAAAAAATTTAGTGACAATAAAACCCATTAGATCGACCTAAACCGCAACAACTCTATCAAAATGGCACATCTAAAAATTAAACCGACTTGAAAGTGGTTCAAAATTGACCCAAGCAAAACCCACCCAGGGTTATGACAAGTCAAAATTCAAGCTATAAATAGTTCTTCTATCTTGTGGAGCTACATGAAAACGTATAATTTTATAGTCTTTTTATTAGTAAAATTCTATGTTATTGCATAAAGTTTTTATTTTTGTAAGTGGTTATGTTAATTATTTAAATTTAGGATTTAGTATTATAAATTAAATTAAGTCGTTCTTTTTATTTGAAACGGGCCCCAAACACTCATAGGTCATTCGACCACTATCATATAATAAAAAAAAAGTTTGATTTACTATTTTGAATTATTACAACTATGTTTGTGATAAATAATAAGATAACAATTTAAAAAGATATTTTTGAGAAATTTTTATAAGTTATTAAATATTGAAGTGTTTTTCTTGAATACATGACATTTCATAATCAAAATAATTTTTAATCACTATTTAGTATAAAATGTTTTATTTGCTAACTATTTGACCAAAATTTATGTAAAATGATGTTAAAGTATTTTAAGTAAACTTTCCGCTCAAACTATGTGTGAAATATTGATTTTGTGAAATTACATGTTTTACTTGTTTTATAATTAGAAATATTGACTTTTGTGAAAATTATAAGTTTGACTTGCTTTTGAAACTAGAAATATTGATGTTTGTTAAATTATAAGTTTTATTTGTTTTACAACTAGAATGTTGATTTTAGGAATGGCAATTCAGTCTGAATCCGACCCTAGTCCGACTTGATCTGAGGAAAATAATCCGATTCAAGTTCGAGGAAAAGGTTATCCGAATTCGAGGTAGAGACGGACCGGAGTTGGACCTTATTAAAAATCCGACATTCCGAGCCGACTCCGACCTTGAAGGAAATCCGACTTTGAATTTGACTTTTAACTCAATATTTTGTTTTCTTTAAAACTCTAGACGTGACTAATTCAAGCTCTCTCTCATACTAATTGTAGTTTTCGATTTTGAAAAACTAATTGGTATTTTTATTTAGATCAATGAATCAAAATATGACAAATCAGATCAAGAGAAATAAAATACGCCAAATGAAAATGCGAGAAAATTTTGTTAAATTGTAGTATTAGCAATATTTCTCATGTTAAACTTGAATTCAAAGTACATATGTTTTTGTTAAATTGTATTAGAAAAAAATATTTTGTTAACTTCGTATGCTTTAAATCATTAGTACAATATCAAAACGATAAAGTTTGATAATAATCCAACTTCGTATCCGACTCCGTTGGAGGTTCGAGAGTCCAAGTCAGGGAAAACTTGGAGTATGCATTATCCGATTTCGAGTGGAGGTGGACTGAAAAAAAAACGTTCGACTAAAATCCGGAGCAAAGTCGGAGTATGTACAATCCGAGCAGAGTCCGACCCATTGCCATCCCTAGTTGATTTTTGCAAACCTAATAAGTTTACTTATTTTTCTAAACTTGAAATATTGATTTTTGGTGAACTTGTAGAATTTTGAAAACTTATCCAAATGATGCTACTTTAACTTGAAATTTAATTAGAATATTTGATTTTTTTTGAAGAGAATAAAGTTTTATTTATTGTAAAGTTGAAAATGTTGATTTTGGGAACTTATTTAAAGAGAAATAGATTTTAGTACCTACTTGTGGAAAATATTTATCTAGAGACTATTGATATAATATTAAGTTATTAATGTGAATTTAGCGAGCTATTAAAAATAAAGTTATAAATAAAATTTAATGTGTAAAAATTTAATAATGAGTGTATAAAGACATAAATATTAATTCTAAATTATGATTTTGAATTTTATTAAATAAAAGAGGTTATCACCTTAGTTGATCAAAGTCAAAGTCAATGTCAAATTGTAGTAATAAAAATGTGAAGTACTTGTGTGAATAAAAATGTCAAATTGATTGAATAACCTTGATAGTAAGGTAATGTCGAACCATGGACCGGCATGTAAAATTCTGGTGCTCGTGTTGGCCGCCACGTAAAATGCAGTGTAAGACAGGGGGTTAGCTACCTATCTTGTAGAGCTCGAGCATAAATTGTATTGGAGGGGTGACAACTCCCACCACAGTTAGGGTTTAGGACTACGGTCCTCACCTAACCAGACCCTTACATATATCAGGTGTTATATTGATGTGCTTGTTGATCAGTGATAAACTTGATTAGTGTTGATGCTATGATGCATGGTACGGTTATGAGTATTAACCAAATGAACTTACTTAAGTGTTAAGATTACCGAATTTTTAAGTGGTAGTAACGCATTTCTGTCAAGATTGAGAATAGTATCTTAATGACTTAACAGTATGGAACAGTAAAAGAATATGGTAAAAGTATACGGTGATGTCAATTAATTATAAGTTTGTACTTAAATTATTATTTTGTAATTGTAGTGTATAATTTTCGTATTTTGAGCTGGATAGGAAGTTATGCTCTGCATTAAGCGCTGACCGATTCAATCGGCTGTCATCCGTATCATGGATGGCAGCATTTTGTAGGATTTAGTTCAGGTTTCGATCCAGGCCGCAACAATTACTATTTATCGAGAACTTAGCTGCTTTTTGTATCTTTATTGATGACTTGATGATGATGTATCTTTTTCATTTTTAGCAAAAAATATTTCTTATCAGATGAAATATTTACTTTTGTTTTAAACAGTTTCAGTTTTTATACTTTCGCAATATTCTTGTATTAAACATTATTATTAAATGTTAATTATGTATCGAGATTGCCGCTCCTATTACAAATATAGTAGGTAATTCACCAAAAAAGTTAAATGAAATTAATGTAAAATTAGAGAAAATTTTTGAAATTTTCCATAAAAGAATTTGAATAATAGAAAAATCAGAATTTTTTAAAAACATTTTTTAACAATTTTTTCCACATTTTATTTGATATTTTTTACCCACTTTGAAAATAACATTTTTAGTTTAAAGTTACCTGTGTTTTTATAAGAATTATCATTCTACGGTAATCTAAATCATAAACCTTGCCCAAAATTTGGAAATGTTACACTCTTCATTCCTTAAAGTTGTTCCTACAAGAAATTTTCATGAGAATTAACAAAAAAACGAATATTTTAGATGGTGGGCATATTATTTTATTGAATAATAAATTTGATAGAGCAAAAGTGAAAAAAACATAGGGAGCACAACTATTAATAAAATATTTTAATAAAGTTAGTGTGAAAAATATTAATACCATAAGCAATATAAAAATGTTAAAATAAACATAGTGGAAAATATATGCAGACCATAAGCGTTATTAAAATATTACAATGGGGATAAATAAAGTTAATTATATCCAAAATTAGTGATATAAATAGTAAGAATCCTTATGAAAACAATAAATACAACAACTCAAAATGGAAAATAAGAACAACTTTAAAGGAACATAGAGAGAATTTATTTAATGTATAAAAAGAACACATATTCATAAAGGAGAGATGGTTTCACCATCTCTATTGGGTTTCACCATCTGGGTATCCATCCCCGTGTAATACCCATTTTCCCCGCCCCACCACCCGTCAAATCCCCGCTTAATACCCATCTGTGCCACATATTTATATTCAATCCTTGTCTCAAACAATCGCATAAACAAAGTCTCAAACAAATATACATGTCTAAAACAAAACTATTTCAACATCAACTCAAAATCATCCAAAGTAAATATAAAATCATCCAAACTAAGATAACAATTAAATATAAAATAACCAACAAAATAAAAAAATACACTAATCAAAACAAAATATTAAAACATGCTAAAACTAAATTAAATTAAATTATCATTAAACAAAAAAATAAAACACTAGTTAACAAATAAGTAAAACAAAAAGTAAACATGAAAAAAAAACAAAAACAAAATTTAAAATTTGATACTGGATGAAGCATACTTCATGAAAAAAATTGATTAGCTATCTATCTTCCAGGATCCACCCATTTCTAATTCTTTACTGTTTATTTAGATTATGCATCTTATGATTTTCATAATCCTTATTATGTTGATTATGTTTATTGAATGTAGTCTGAAATAAGATCAATAACGTTGTATAATTTGAATAGACAAAAGAGAATGCTAATGTGAAGCTAACTGCTGATAAAGTTTGGCTTATCCAACACACTCGTAAGAATGATCAAGGAAAACTAGAATGGCTCGATACGCGGTCAAAAGAAATCCATGTATGTACAACAACCCATTATTACTACATTTTTGTTACCCTTGTATGATTTTTTTATTATAATATGCAATTATATATATCTTGTTTATGTAATAGGTGAAGTTGAAAGATATTGTTGCATCAGCTGGGGATTCAATGACACAAGATGAAATTTTGCTTAGAGTTCTGGGCCAACAGTCAGGGCATGTACGTGGAAAAGGGACAGGGATACGTGCATATTCTAAAGACAAAGCACAAATAGAACAACGTAAGATTGTGGAGCAACAACAAGAGAAAATTCAAGAGCAACAACAACAAATTAAAGATTTGATGGAAAGTCAGTTGCTACAACAACGACAATTTGAAGAATATAAGGCACAACAAAAAGAAGCAATTGAATCGATGAAACAAAGCATCTTACAACAGCTACAGAATAAAGAAGTTCAATGATTGTCATGAATGCTTATTAGGTAAATGATGCTTTCTTTTGCATTTTATTAACATATACTTAGGCTTACAACATGCTAAAAAGTCATGTATTTAATATATACTTGGCCTATTTTTTGCGTCTAATTAGGAGTATTGACGGCTTGTGTTGTAGTTTTACTTACAATGGCATTAGCTGGTTGGCATTTTAGTCCAATTAGGAGTATTGGTGGCTTGTGTTGTGGTTTTAGTTACAATGGCATTAGCTGGTTGGCATTTTAGTCCAATTAGGAGTATTGGTGGCTTGTGTTGTAGTTTTAGTTACAATGGCATTAGCTGGTTGGCATTTTAGTCCAATTGTGAATTTGATGGTAAATTCTAAATGCTTTCCCTATACACGTAATGCTTTTGTTAGTGAATATCATGCTAAATGCTTTGCTTATTACGTCTAAACAAAAAGTGTAGGGATGGTTTGATTGTGAATACTCAATATTGGGGCTCATTTGATTCTTAATTACTAACAAAATTATTAGGTGTAGGGAAACATATCTTCGTTGGAAATTTTTTGTACTCAATGACGAAGTTCGTGATAGCTACAAGCATTTTGGATGCGCGATGCTTTGCTTATATGTGCACTTGTATATTTTTGGACTTTTTCAAAGTGCCTATCACTTGTAAATTTTTGCATGAAAACTTGTGTATGGTTGGAGAATTATGTTGGAAAATTGGTTATCTGATCCGTTACATGTATATGAATTACGTATATTTTTGACACACGAAAATATTTGAGACATGTGATATTTTGGGATACGAATTAATATATAATGATAATCGGTGATATTAGTTTAGTTGGTTTTAAATTATTTATTATTTTAATTGTCTAGTTTATTGTAGGTTGTTTCAAAAGATAAATAGCCGTTGCGAAAAATGTGTGTTTTTTTGCAACGGTAATAGTTGTTGCTAAAAACATTAATACCAAATTTTACTTCATTGTTTTCCCTACAATAAAGTCGTTGCAAAAGATTGACTATCATGTATTGCAACAACTTGAATTGTTGTGAAAAACAGAAATTTAACAACGAAAACAGTTGTAACTAAAAATGCATGAAATTTGGCAACGGGCTTTTTTATTGCTAAAAACGTTTGAAGGAATTGCAACGACACTTTTTTTTTGCAACAATAGATCTCGTTGCAAAAAACAGATACCTTTTGCAACCACCATAGTCGTTGCTAAAAGCTTTCGCTACGGCTGTACCCGCAACAACGTAGTTCGTTGCAAAAAACATTTTTAGCAACGAAATCAGGTTTTTAGCAATGACTTTTTCTGTTGCTAAAATAACTTTTCTTGTAGTGTATATTTGTGTTAGCATGAACTTCAAAACATAGATTTTGAATTTCCAAATCACAATAAAATAAGTTTTAGTGAAGCCAAAATAACTTATTTTTCCAATACTAACTAAATAAATCACTCAAACTTATATATATGACGTTGGAAAGTAAAATAAAACACGTATAAAATTATTAAAATTTGTTATTTTTTTTTCTCAAATCATGTATAATACTTTTATAATATCTTTCAATTAGCTTATATATTTTTAAATTAATTAGCTAGGAGTCTATTATAAATAAAGGTTAGAAATTCTAATTTTTATGAACTAGTTATTGCAAGTATTGTAACTATTAAACACCCACAAACAAACTCATCATACCAATACTCTAATATATATCTTAGAAAAATTAAACAATAAAATATATATTGAATGGTCTCGATTGATGCACTCTAAGAACTGACCAAGATTACACTGAATGGGCCCAGAAAGATAAGGTTTTTATACCTTAAGATAATCAAAAATATCAAATTAGAGTTGGATTTCCCTACAACAAGAGAATTATATTGTGAAAAGGGACAGGGATACGTGCATATTCTAAAGACAAAGCACAAATAGAACAACGTAAGATTGTGGAGCAACAACAAGAGAAAATTCAAGAGCAACAACAACAAATTAAAGATTTGATGGAAAGTCAGTTGCTATAACAACGACAATTTGAAGAATATAAGGCACAACAACAAGAAGCAACTGAATCGATGAAACAACTACCTTATATGATATTTTTATTTGCAAACGACTACCACTTGACGGAATCAATTAATTAACTGTCAAGTGGGTCTCTGACTTTGCACATGACACACACTTGACCTCCTTTAAGCATTCTAAGACCAAATTCATCAATAATAACACTCAATCAGCACTTCAATGCAACATCAATTCATCCAATCTACTAGTAAAGCCTTAAAATGAATGAAGTAAAACCAGATTCATCAACCAATATCTCATCTAATTTACTATCACTATTTTCATGTATTTTATCATCATTTTTTCCCAATCTCTGTAACCCATGAATGATAAAAGCCAAGTTTGAATTTTTATCCTCTTCAAAGAAAAGAAAACAAAAATCCATAAATCGTTTAAATTCTTCATACTCTAAGTTTGATAAACTTTTACTAAAACCATTCCTTTTCCTTCTAGAAGTAGTTTTTGATGTTAATTTTTCATGGGTTATTTTCATTTCTGCCATTGAATAATCTTCAAGCTCTTATGGTATTTTCCTAGAAAATATAGTTTAGAGTTGTAGTGTTAAAAGAACAGAATTTGGAGATGCGGAGGATTCACTTGCTAATGTTTGAGGTGAATTTTAGTTAATATTAAGAAATTCTGTGTGAATTGTTTCTAGAGCTGAGATTTTTGGATGTGATTTTGACATTTCTAAAAGTTTTTTTTATTGGGGTGCTTTTTCTGGAATAAATTATGGTCAAACCAGTAAGAATCAAAAAGATTTAGGACAATTTCAGCTTCCATTAATGTTATTTTTTAGATATATAGTAGTATCAAAAGTAAATTTCAAATGGTAAATTTCAAATGGATGATCAAAATTCACCTAGGTGTAGCAGAGAATGACCATTCAAACAAAAGAACACATAGAAAGACCATTTAAATTATTTTTCTAAGGTTTAAGTTTAGCATCTTTATTTGAGGTTTTTTGTATTCTATTGTAAATTTTATTATAATTGCAGATTGCAAAGTTAGGAAACGACAAAGACAATAAGATCTAATAAAAAAGAATTATACGTAATAGACGAATCAATGAATCAATTATACTTAACTGACAAGACAATTTAATTTCAAGGTCATCTACAAACTATTTAAGTTTAGGAAAAATTATTTCTAAAACGCTAACATTTAGCCTGTCTGCAGATAAAGGGCTAACTTTACATTACATCCAACATTTTGCTCCTATTTGTAATGAAAAAACATTCTCGTAATGACTACCTAGTGTAACTAATTAGTCCTTTTTATTTAATTAAAATGACATATGTCATGTTCTGATTGAGTGATGTAATTTTATTTGAAAAAAAAATTAAACAGAAAAAGGAAAAAAAATGCATTGTCCTCCATTAACATTTTCTTTAAGCCATCATCTTCCTAACCTCACCGCTAGGGGTGTTCGAAACTAGATACTGGATCGATCCAGATACGAAATTTTAGATACCCGATTTTTCGGATTGTGAAAATCTCTATCCGGTTTCGATCCAAAAAAATCGGATACCCCGAATCTGATATTCGGTTTAATCCGAATCGGATACCGAATATCCTATTTTCAAATGTTAATTTTTTTTTGTCTCTTTAAAAGATTTTACTTTTTTTTCACTTAACTATTTAAGCTCAGTTCAATTTTTTTAACAAGCTTATTGTTTAAACTTTGAATTAATCATTTTGGAAATATGATTGAATTATCAAAAATCTAAATTAATTAAAAATAAATTAGTTATACAACTTAGTTATAATTGAGAATTGTACCTATTAGTAAAAAAAAAATTATTAAAAACATTTTTTTATTATTAAGATTAAAATTAAAAATAATAAAAATTAGAAAATCGGATATCCGGTTTTGCCTATATTTCGATCCGGATCCAATATCCAATTTTAAAACCGGATATCCAATCCAAATTATCCTTTCTCTACCGGATATAAGATATTTCGAATCAGATAAATTAGGTCGGATATTTTTGAACATCCCTGATCACTGCCACCATCTCAAGATTCACAACCTCATTCTCTATTCGCTTTCCTCTGTCCTCTGTCCTCTGTCCTCTGTCCTCTCTCCTCTTTGTACTTCCTTTTCCCAACTCATTAATCTCTATATTCAACCCACTCCTTTTTCAAATGTCTATGACAACATGAAATTTCACAACAAAATTTCTTGTTGATTCCAACGATTCTGTTAAAGGTTGGCAGAGAATTGATTTTGGGTCTATTGTTTGGTGAATTCTTCTCTAACATCTAAGGTGTTGGCATGCATATAAAAGATGATCTGAAAAAGAAGTGATTACTTTTTTTGGGACTAAGATAGTTTTCTCAATTTGTGCTGCACAATTACAGTATGAATTCCTCGATAATATGTGCTCTACTACGTTCATCTATCTTGCCTACTCAAATCCCATACCTCGAATCTAATAAGGTGGTTCGATTGAAAAATCTCAGAAATTGTGGTAAAGAGTGTAGGTGGGTTCAGAGGGCGGTGAAGATAGATCGTGTTCTGCGTATAGAGGCAGAAAAGGTTGGTGGTTGAGGCCAGGTGGGTGATGGTGGACTTGGTGGTTAATGGGGTAAAGTAAGTGATAGCTGTTTGGTATAGGGGCTAGGATGGTTTAGGTTTTTTTTTTTTTTTTTTTGTGTGTTTTTTTTAGGTTTAAGAAAGTCAAAAAGGTCAAGGTAGCTTCGGTTAGAGATGTTTAAAAAAATTCGATCCATTTGACCTGACCTATCAACTCGTCGACCTACAATTTAAATGGCTAGTCAATTTTAAAAACATGTTGTGGGTCGGGTATCCGACCCACCTTAATGGGGTGGGGTCATGGCCACAAAAAATATTATCAGGTACCCGCCGAACCGTTATACCAGAGAAAATTTTTTTTGAAAAATATTTTTGTGACTTAGTTGCAACTACCTTATTGTTGAGACCAAGTAATACTCTCTTTGTCCTTTTTGACTCTGCATCATAAGACTCAAAAAATTCATATACGTTTGAATTTTAAAGTGCAAACTCAAAAGCACCGAGAGAGTAACTACATTGTACCAAACTAAAATAGAGGGAATAACGTTACGTTTTACTATTGCACTTTCTACCGCACTTTACAACATGAGAAAACAAGGGAGTTATTAAATATCGCCACCCCTTTTCATTTTATCGCCACCCCCTTCCAAATGAAATTACGAATTTAAAAAATTACAATTTTGCCACCCCCTACAAATTTCTTATAATAATAATAATAATAATAATAATAATAATAATAATAATATCAATAACAACAATAATAATAATAATTAACTTTTTTATATTCTTCAAAAAGAATATAAATAAAATTAATAATAATAATAACAGTAATAATAATAATAACAATAATAAAATTAAAAATAATAATAATTATTCAAAAAGAAAAAAAAATGAATCGCCCAGAACCGGGCGATTGGACTCCGATTCAATCGCCAAATTTTTGGCGATTGAACCGGGGTCCAATCGCCCAATTCTGGGCGATTCTTTATTTTTTTCTTTTCATTTTGGAAAATTTATATTAATAATAATGGAATTTGGGAAACAGAAACAAACACATTTTATTGTTGTTGTCTTCTTCCAATATTTGGGAAACAGAAACAAACCCATTTTAATGTTGTTGTCTTCTTCTAAAATTTGGGAAATAGAAACACACCCATTTTAATGTTGTTGTCTTCTTCCAAAATCTAACCTTTCACCTTCTCTCTCCCCTTAAATTTATGGATTCTCTGTTGGTCAATTTACTTCATTTTGTTTCACTGCAATTACTTATATTTCTGGGTTCTCTATAATTTTCATGGAGTATATTCAATTTCAAACAAACAAAGAAAAGGGATTTGCATAGAGTGTCATTGAATGTTCATTAACTTGAGTTTACTATTGCTACTGGACTTGAAATCATCGATGGAACAAGCAGCAAGAAAAATGGAAGATCAAGAGAATGAAACGGTAATTTTAAAGCTTTTGATTGATTTTTTATTTTTATTTATTTATTATTATTATTATTATTATTATTATTATTATTATTATTATTATTATTATTATTATTATTATCATTATTAATTCATTTATATTATTATTATTATTATTATTATTATTATTATTATTGTTATTATTATTATTACTATTATTTAAAAGAATATAAAAAAGTTAATAATATTATTATTGTTGTTATTATTATTATTATTAATATTATTATTATTATTATTATTATTATTATTATTATTATTATTATAAATTTTCCAAAAAGAAAAAGAAAATGAACCGCCCAGAGCCGGGCGATTGGACCCTGGTTCAATCGCCTCTTTTTTGGCGATTGAACCGGGGTCCAATCGTCCAGTTCTGGGCGATTCATTTTTTTTTCTTTTTGAATAATTATTATATTTTTAATTTTATTATTGTTGTTATTATTATTATTATTACTGTTATTATTATTAATTTTATTTATATTCTTTTTGAAGAATATAAAAAAGTTAATTATTATTTTTATTATTGTTGTTATTATTATTATTATTATTATTATTATTATTATTATTATTATTATTATTATAAATAAGAAATTTGTAGGGAGTGGCGAAGTTGTAACTTCTTAAAAATCAGGGACAAATTTGTAATTTTATTTGAAGGGGGTGGCGTTAAAATGAAAAGAGTGGCAATACTTAAGAATTGGGACAACTACTTATTCCAAAATTATAATGAGTTAGTTTTACTTATAAAAAATAAATAGTAGGCTTTTTTTTGAAATGTAAAAACAAACAGTAGGCTAGAAAAGTACTAATATTTGCTATTGCATATTATAAATGTATACATTATAAAATCTCTGATGGTGCATTGAACGGTGTTTAATTTTTTTTATTTCTAATAAAGTGTTAAAAATAAAATTGGATACCCGGCGTCCCAACCCAATTCATCCGGGTATCCAGATAAATTGGGTTAGGTCACGGGCCATTAAAACAAATACTCGAATTTTCGGAAATGTGAAATGTCGGTTGCCGGTTATGAACACCCCTATAACCAGTTACAAATCATTTAGCTCTTTTGTTGTAAATAGAGGCAAAAGGTTGGACATTTGTAGTATAAACTCAAAGTTAGCCCTGTATTTGCAAACAGGCTAAAAGTTAGGCTTTTAGAAGCAATTTTTCCTTTTTTTTAGTACATAAATAATTAATTTAATATCACCTAACAATAAAATTATTACTTTTTCTTTTGTACTCACTCCGTTTCAGTGACCTTGACCCATTTAATTTTTAACGCTTTATTCTTAATTTGTATTATATTCTTTATCTATTAGCTAAAACATAGTCAAGTGATATAGTTTTTCATTCGTGTCAACGCAAGGATTATTAATATCAACTTTTTATAATTTTTAGTTATGCACAATTAGAAATCTTAAGGCTTGGTTTCAATAATTATATTGATAAACGTGTCCAAATCAAATGGGACAAATTTATAGAAACATATAAAGTATATAGTATGCTTATAATTACATATCTTTGAAAATAAATTTATATTTCTAGAAGACTATTATAAGAGGTGAAATTGTTCAGGGGCAATTTTTTTTTGTTGGTTTGGTATTTTTCATTGATACTATTCTCTTTTATAAAAATTGATTCATCCCCTTCATCTTCATCTTCATCTTCATCTTCATCTTGCAATTCTCTCTTCAAATACTCAAACATGATAAAAAGAAATTATCATCAAATTGCATCTTTACTCTCTCTCCTCTCCCTCATATTTACTGCAATGTCATCATCAAGCTTGATTTGAGTTCAAGTAGGATAACATCGAAAATCTTCTTGGTAGATGCCATTCGTTTTCATTTGCAGTTGATAAATTGAATCAAAATTAGCAACGATGTTCATTAATAGAATTTAGCAACCTAAAGATTAATACATGAATAAAATTCAACAATTGAATCAACAAATGATCATTCATATCCAACTTATTTCTAAAAACTAATTATACTAATTTCAGTTAAAAGACAATACTAAATAATCATGTTTTCCAGAATTTGAATGATGACAATAAGAACAAAGATAAGTACGAGAAGAATTATACAACGCTTTAAAAAAGGGGAGTGTATAAACCTATAAAGACATAATAATATCACCGAATGAATCACCATTCTCAAGCAAGACCAAAAAAGATACACACGCGCATTGTGTTCTCGAATTTCATCTATTATATTTATAAACTGATGATTAACATTCGTCCTGGACCAAGAAAGATTCTCTGCCATGGAAAACGTGATCAGGAACAACATACAACCAAAGATTATACTTCTAAGGTTTCTTGAATTATACATCTCGCCTTTTTTTGGGATTTCAAACGTACAAATCACCATTGTCATACATTGCTTCTATTCCTTTTCACAATATAATTCTCTTGTTGTAGGGAAATCCAACTCTAATTTGATATTTTTGATTATCTTAAGGTATAAAAACCTTATCTTTCTGGGCCCATTCAGTGTAATCTTGGTCAGTTCTTAGAGTGCATCAATCGAGACCATTCAATATATATTTTATTGTTTAATTTTTCTAAGATATATATTAGAGTATTGGTATGATGAGTTTGTTTGTGGGTGTTTAATAGTTACAATACTTGCAATAACTAGTTCATAAAAATTAGAATTTCTAACCTTTATTTATAATAGACTCCTAGCTAATTAATTTAAAAATATATATTTCTAAGCTAATTGAAAGATATTATAAAAGTATTATACATGATTTGAGAAAAAAAAATAACAAATTTTAATAATTTTATACGTGTTTTATTTTACTTTCCAACGTCATATATATAAGTTTGAGTGATTTATTTAGTTAGTATTGGAAAAATAAGTTATTTTGGCTTCACTAAAACTTATTTTATTGTGATTTGGAAATTCAAAATCTATGTTTTGAAGTTCATGCTAACACAAATATACACTACAAGAAAAGTTATTTTAGCAACAGAAAAAGTCATTGCTAAAAACCTGATTTCGTTGCTAAAAATGTTTTTTGCAACGAACTACGTTGTTGCGGGTACAGCCGTAGCGAAAGCTTTTAGCAACGA
Organism: Amaranthus tricolor; assembly: GCF_026212465.1. Classification (NCBI taxonomy): domain Eukaryota; kingdom Viridiplantae; phylum Streptophyta; class Magnoliopsida; order Caryophyllales; family Amaranthaceae; genus Amaranthus; species Amaranthus tricolor. Next base: position 30,035,526 of record NC_080048.1, read on the forward strand.
CTATGGTGGTTGCAAAAGGTATCTGTTTTTTGCAACGAGATCTATTGTTGCAAAAAAAAAGTGTCGTTGCAATTCCTTCAAACGTTTTTAGCAATAAAAAAGCCCGTTGCCAAATTTCATGCATTTTTAGTTACAACTGTTTTCGTTGTTAAATTTCTGTTTTTCACAACAATTCAAGTTGTTGCAATACATGATAGTCAATCTTTTGCAACGACTTTATTGTAGGGAAAACAATGAAGTAAAATTTGGTATTAATGTTTTTAGCAACAACTATTACCGTTGCAAAAAAACACACATTTTTCGCAACGGCTATTTATCTTTTGAAACAACCTACAATAAACTAGACAATTAAAATAATAAATAATTTAAAACCAACTAAACTAATATCACCGATTATCATTATATATTAATTCGTATCCCAAAATATCACATGTCTCAAATATTTTCGTGTGTCAAAAATATACGTAATTCATATACATGTAACGGATCAGATAACCAATTTTCCAACATAATTCTCCAACCATACACAAGTTTTCATGCAAAAATTTACAAGTGATAGGCACTTTGAAAAAGTCCAAAAATATACAAGTGCACATATAAGCAAAGCATCGCGCATCCAAAATGCTTGTAGCTATCACGAACTTCGTCATTGAGTACAAAAAATTTCCAACGAAGATATGTTTCCCTACACCTAATAATTTTGTTAGTAATTAAGAATCAAATGAGCCCCAATATTGAGTATTCACAATCAAACCATCCCTACACTTTTTGTTTAGACGTAATAAGCAAAGCATTTAGCATGATATTCACTAACAAAAGCATTACGTGTATAGGGAAAGCATTTAGAATTTACCATCAAATTCACAATTGGACTAAAATGCCAACCAGCTAATGCCATTGTAACTAAAACTACAACACAAGCCACCAATACTCCTAATTGGACTAAAATGCCAACCAGCTAATGCCATTGTAACTAAAACCACAACACAAGCCACCAATACTCCTAATTGGACTAAAATGCCAACCAGCTAATGCCATTGTAAGTAAAACTACAACACAAGCCGTCAATACTCCTAATTAGACGCAAAAAATAGGCCAAGTATATATTAAATACATGACTTTTTAGCATGTTGTAAGCCTAAGTATATGTTAATAAAATGCAAAAGAAAGCATCATTTACCTAATAAGCATTCATGACAATCATTGAACTTCTTTATTCTGTAGCTGTTGTAAGATGCTTTGTTTCATCGATTCAATTGCTTCTTGTTGTTGTGCCTTATATTCTTCAAATTGTCGTTGTTGTAGCAACTGACTTTCCATCAAATCTTTAATTTGTTGTTGTTGCTCTTGAATTTTCTCTTGTTGTTGCTCCACAATCTTACGTTGTTCTATTTGTGCTTTGTCTTTAGAATATGCACGTATCCCTGTCCCTTTTCCACGTACATGCCCTGACTGTTGGCCCAGAACTCTAAGCAAAATTTCATCTTGTGTCATTGAATCCCCAGCTGATGCAACAACATCTTTCAACTTCACCTATTACATAAACAAGATATATATAATTGCATATTATAATAAAAAAATCATACAAGGGTAACAAAAATGTAGTAATAATGGGTTGTTGTACATACATGGATTTCTTTTGACCGCGTATCGAGCCATTCTAGTTTTCCTTGATCATTCTTACGAGTGTGTTGGATAAGCCAAACTTTATCAGCAGTTAGCTTCACATTAGCATTCTCTTTTGTCTATTCAAATTATACAACGTTATTGATCTTATTTCAGACTACATTCAATAAACATAATCAACATAATAAGGATTATGAAAATCATAAGATGCATAATCTAAATAAACAGTAAAGAATTAGAAATGGGTGGATCCTGGAAGATAGATAGCTAATCAATTTTTTTCATGAAGTATGCTTCATCCAGTATCAAATTTTAAATTTTGTTTTTGTTTTTTTTTCATGTTTACTTTTTGTTTTACTTATTTGTTAACTAGTGTTTTATTTTTTTGTTTAATGATAATTTAATTTAATTTAGTTTTAGCATGTTTTAATATTTTGTTTTGATTAGTGTATTTTTTTATTTTGTTGGTTATTTTATATTTAATTGTTATCTTAGTTTGGATGATTTTATATTTACTTTGGATGATTTTGAGTTGATGTTGAAATAGTTTTGTTTTAGACATGTATATTTGTTTGAGACTTTGTTTATGCGATTGTTTGAGACAAGGATTGAATATAAATATGTGGCACAGATGGGTATAAAGCAGGGATTTGACGGGTGGTGGGGCGGGGAAAATGGGTATTACACGGGGATGGATACCCAGATGGTGAAACCATCTCTCCTTTATGAATATGTGTTCTTTTTATACATTAAATAAATTCTCTCTATGTTCCTTTAAAGTTGTTCTTATTTTCCATTTTGAGTTGTTGTATTTATTGTTTTCATAAGGATTCTTACTATTTATATCACTAATTTTGGATATAATTAACTTTGTTTATCCCCATTGTAATATTTTAATAACGCTTATGGTCTGCATATATTTTCTACTATGTTTATTTTAACATTTTTATATTGCTTATGGTATTCATATTTTTCACACTAACTTTATTAAAATATTTTATTAATAGTTGTGCTCCCTATGTTTTTTTCACTTTTGCTCTATCAAATTTATTATTCAATAAAATAATATGCCCACCATCTAAAATATTCGTTTTTTTGTTAATTCTCATGAAAATTTCTTGTAGGAACAACTTTAAGGAATGAAGAGTGTAACATTTCCAAATTTTGGGCAAGGTTTATGATTTAGATTACCGTAGAATGATAATTCTTATAAAAACACAGGTAACTTTAAACTAAAAATGTTATTTTCAAAGTGGGTAAAAAATATCAAATAAAATGTGGAAAAAATTGTTAAAAAAATGTTTTAAAAAAATTCTGATTTTTCTATTATTCAAATTCTTTTATGGAAAATTTCAAAAATTTTCTCTAATTTTACATTAATTTCATTTAACTTTTTTGGTGAATTACCTACTATATTTGTAATAGGAGCGGCAATCTCGATACATAATTAACATTTAATAATAATGTTTAATACAAGAATATTGCGAAAGTATAAAAACTGAAACTGTTTAAAACAAAAGTAAATATTTCATCTGATAAGAAATATTTTTTGCTAAAAATGAAAAAGATACATCATCATCAAGTCATCAATAAAGATACAAAAAGCAGCTAAGTTCTCGATAAATAGTAATTGTTGCGGCCTGGATCGAAACCTGAACTAAATCCTACAAAATGCTGCCATCCATGATACGGATGACAGCCGATTGAATCGGTCAGCGCTTAATGCAGAGCATAACTTCCTATCCAGCTCAAAATACGAAAATTATACACTACATTTACAAAATAATAATTTAAGTACAAACTTATAATTAATTGACATCACCGTATACTTTTACCATATTCTTTTACTGTTCCATACTGTTAAGTCATTAAGATACTATTCTCAATCTTGACAGAAATGCGTTACTACCACTTAAAAATTCGGTAATCTTAACACTTAAGTAAGTTCATTTGGTTAATACTCATAACCGTACCATGCATCATAGCATCAACACTAATCAAGTTTATCACTGATCAACAAGCACATCAATATAACACCTGATATATGTAAGGGTCTGGTTAGGTGAGGACCGTAGTCCTAAACCCTAACTGTGGTGGGAGTTGTCACCCCTCCAATACAATTTATGCTCGAGCTCTACAAGATAGGTAGCTAACCCCCTGTCTTACACTGCATTTTACGTGGCGGCCAACACGAGCACCAGAATTTTACATGCCGGTCCATGGTTCGACATTACCTTACTATCAAGGTTATTCAATCAATTTGACATTTTTATTCACACAAGTACTTCACATTTTTATTACTACAATTTGACATTGACTTTGACTTTGATCAACTAAGGTGATAACCTCTTTTATTTAATAAAATTCAAAATCATAATTTAGAATTAATATTTATGTCTTTATACACTCATTATTAAATTTTTACACATTAAATTTTATTTATAACTTTATTTTTAATAGCTCGCTAAATTCACATTAATAACTTAATATTATATCAATAGTCTCTAGATAAATATTTTCCACAAGTAGGTACTAAAATCTATTTCTCTTTAAATAAGTTCCCAAAATCAACATTTTCAACTTTACAATAAATAAAACTTTATTCTCTTCAAAAAAAATCAAATATTCTAATTAAATTTCAAGTTAAAGTAGCATCATTTGGATAAGTTTTCAAAATTCTACAAGTTCACCAAAAATCAATATTTCAAGTTTAGAAAAATAAGTAAACTTATTAGGTTTGCAAAAATCAACTAGGGATGGCAATGGGTCGGACTCTGCTCGGATTGTACATACTCCGACTTTGCTCCGGATTTTAGTCGAACGTTTTTTTTTCAGTCCACCTCCACTCGAAATCGGATAATGCATACTCCAAGTTTTCCCTGACTTGGACTCTCGAACCTCCAACGGAGTCGGATACGAAGTTGGATTATTATCAAACTTTATCGTTTTGATATTGTACTAATGATTTAAAGCATACGAAGTTAACAAAATATTTTTTTCTAATACAATTTAACAAAAACATATGTACTTTGAATTCAAGTTTAACATGAGAAATATTGCTAATACTACAATTTAACAAAATTTTCTCGCATTTTCATTTGGCGTATTTTATTTCTCTTGATCTGATTTGTCATATTTTGATTCATTGATCTAAATAAAAATACCAATTAGTTTTTCAAAATCGAAAACTACAATTAGTATGAGAGAGAGCTTGAATTAGTCACGTCTAGAGTTTTAAAGAAAACAAAATATTGAGTTAAAAGTCAAATTCAAAGTCGGATTTCCTTCAAGGTCGGAGTCGGCTCGGAATGTCGGATTTTTAATAAGGTCCAACTCCGGTCCGTCTCTACCTCGAATTCGGATAACCTTTTCCTCGAACTTGAATCGGATTATTTTCCTCAGATCAAGTCGGACTAGGGTCGGATTCAGACTGAATTGCCATTCCTAAAATCAACATTCTAGTTGTAAAACAAATAAAACTTATAATTTAACAAACATCAATATTTCTAGTTTCAAAAGCAAGTCAAACTTATAATTTTCACAAAAGTCAATATTTCTAATTATAAAACAAGTAAAACATGTAATTTCACAAAATCAATATTTCACACATAGTTTGAGCGGAAAGTTTACTTAAAATACTTTAACATCATTTTACATAAATTTTGGTCAAATAGTTAGCAAATAAAACATTTTATACTAAATAGTGATTAAAAATTATTTTGATTATGAAATGTCATGTATTCAAGAAAAACACTTCAATATTTAATAACTTATAAAAATTTCTCAAAAATATCTTTTTAAATTGTTATCTTATTATTTATCACAAACATAGTTGTAATAATTCAAAATAGTAAATCAAACTTTTTTTTTATTATATGATAGTGGTCGAATGACCTATGATTGTTTGGGGCCCGTTTCAAATAAAAAGAACGAGTTAATTTAATTTATAATACTAAATCCTAAATTTAAATAATTAACATAACCACTTACAAAAATAAAAACTTTATGCAATAACATAGAATTTTACTAATAAAAAGACTATAAAATTATACGTTTTCATGTAGCTCCACAAGATAGAAGAACTATTTATAGCTTGAATTTTGACTTGTCATAACCCTGGGTGGGTTTTGCTTGGGTCAATTTTGAACCACTTTCAAGTCGGTTTAATTTTTAGATGTGCCATTTTGATAGAGTTGTTGCGGTTTAGGTCGATCTAATGGGTTTTATTGTCACTAAATTTTTTCATTATGCATGCTTTTATAAGCTTGTTTTAGATCCGGATTATCCGGTTTCCGAAACAAGATAATTTATCCCTTTTTTGCAAATCGAATAATCCGAATCGGGTACCCGGGTTTAAAATTGGATCACATATTTTTGGCAACCAGGTATCTGATATCCGGTTTTATTTACTATTTTTTTTTTTACTTTTTTCGTAAATAAAATGTTGATAGTATCTCTCAAGCTAACCTTGAGTTGAATCTTAATATAATTGTTCTCCTGCGGATTCTTTTTTTAATGATTGTCCTTACTTAAACCAATGAACAATAATGTTATTCTTTAATTTTTTAATTTGTCATTTATGACTAATTAAGCTAAATATTTTTAGAGAGTTAGTATTTGAATTTTATGTAAAATAAATATTCCAAAATAAAAATAGAGATAAAAAACACCTGGTTCAACAAAAAAAGACAAAAAAAAAAAAAACATTCTAATCAAATAGAGTATTTGGATCCGACCATCCGGTTTAATATGGATCGGAATCGGATCACATTTTTGTATATAATATACACACAAATATTAAATTTTAATAATAATTCTTTGTTATAAATAATTTTTATTAGAAATTATAAATTTTATAAATCAAAAAATAAGTTCAAATATAAGGGATCTGCTTAGCAAAGCGCTAATTACACATCGACTATTACAACAAAGCATTAAAAAAAGTGCGAATAAACCACACATCACCTAACTAAACTGGCTAAATGAATTGTTATGTAATCAATAATAGTAGCAGCCTAACATCACACATATTTTTATCTTCTTTTATAATATGTTTTATTATTTCCAAATAAACAATAATATGAATGACTTTCAAATAATCTTACAAGTAAAAGAAAATAATATTAAGGAGGGAGAAATTTCACATCTCACGGCAATTTTAGAACAAAAACAAACAAAGTAAAATTTAAGTTATTTCTACATAAATTAAACATTTATGATACAATTCTTAGTTCTTACAACTTACATCCACCAAACGCTAAGTCCAAGGATAAATTCTTACTCAATCATAAAGTCTTACTCACACACAAACTGTCTACAATAAATTCACTCTAGAAAAATCTAAATACTCTTTAATTAATCCATCTTTTCAAAATAATTTACTCCCAAAATATCCTTAAAAAGTCCAATTTTAATATTCAATTTAGTTAAACCATTTGTTTTTTATGTTAGCTAAATTTTATTAAATGTATAACACATTTATTTTTAAAATTTTTTAATATATATTAACGTATACAACAAAAATTTCTAATTGATTAGTTTTCTAAAAAGACTTAAATTATTTAGTTTATAAGGATTGTAAATTTACCAGTATCTAATAAATCTAAAATAATAATTTATATAAAGTAGATCAATCTAAGCTAGAATCTTTTAGTTTATTTTGTTTTTGAAAATGGTAAATTACTTAATTTAATTAATTTGAAGGGAGGGCTAAAAATGAAAAATTGGTTAAATTTATTTGTCACGTAAGCTAACATCAACCAATATATATATATATACACACACACATATGTATGTTCTAAGTTTAGAGATGCTAAAACAGGCCAAATAATCTTATAGCTCCTTACTCTCACAAAGGACTTAAAGTTTAGAACTTTAGATATAAAATCGACATAGAAAACATTAATAAGATACCTAAATAGACATTACACTCCAAATCAACATCAAAATACTTAACATAAATATCAAAACTAATGTGAGTATGTAGTATTTGCGATTGAGAATAAAGTCAACTATAAATTTGAATTAATCAAGAAAGAGCCAGCCTTATTTCCAACTATTGACAAAGAGATATTAATTAAAATGATATTATACTCAAAAGTACAATAGTGTCAACAACACTCCTAAGATCTCAAGAATTATCAATAAATTTGAAAATTCATCCAGTCTTGAAAACTCAATATGACACTGTTTACCTTCAAATTAACGAACAAAATAATGTTTTTATAGCATATAGCTTTATCTTAATAACAATATATTGGGTTAAAATTAATATCTTACGTTTCAAAAGTAACGATTCACAACTACCGTTATTGCTATACCAAAATTTTCATTTTTATGCCTAATAACACTAATTTTGGTGGAATAATTACTATGTCTCATTTTCTTATTACTAATATATCTCATAATAATTATTCAAATAAAATTATATCTAATAATATTGGTTTTTACTTACAACCATTTTACTTCAATTGCAAATTACATGATCAATAATATATCTTAAGACTTCACAAAGACAACTAAAACTTATGTCTAATTTGTACATATCAAACATTTCACAGAAAATAATTTAAATTATAGAACGAGTTGATTAATTAATTAATTAAATCTTAAGACGTGACAAAGACAACTAAAACTTATGTCTAATTTGTACATATGAACCTTTTTATTTCAATGTAAATTATTCTGATATGTGATTGCGACAAGATGGAGACGGAACGGACTCGTAGCCATATGGTGTATTTTTTGTAGTGTAACTAACTCTCCCTAAATTACCAATCAGTTAGTAGAAGCATAACGCGCCAAAATTTTTAATTATACGGTTTATTTAATTTATATGCCACAATAAATAATAATACAAATGAAAATAGATTATTTTTTTTAGAGAATGAAAATTTTCCATTAAATCAATCCAACTATACAAACAATTAGATCAACCAACTAATCTAATTTGCATCAGCATTGAAAGAGGAGCCCACCTTCGAGGAAGGGTTTCTCCCCTTCCACTCTTCGTGTGCATAAGAGAAGGAAAGGAGCCCAAGCAAAACAAAATCAATTACATAACTGAAAAAATTTATTCAGATCAAACAAACAAAAAGCTCACAAACTATTAATCCAAAGTGTATCCATACTAGACCCCTGAATCTGCAAAGTTAGGATTCTATCTTTGACTTCTTTCTTGACAATTCTGAGAGTGTGATTCACGATATGTACTCTACTCAACCACATTGCTTCATTGCGATTCTTCCATATATGATATGAAAGACGAGAGAGGGCAGCAATGATCACTTGTTTTCTCATTTTAGAATCATTCCATCTTCGAATTTCCAAATATTCGTCAAAGGGATCTTAACACCAAGCCATTGTTGGAGTAAGAGGAGACAATTAGCGCTAAGCGTGCACTTAAACTGTAGATGATCTACTGTTTCAGAGGCAGAACCACATACTGGGCATAAGTTATCAGTAGTAACACCTATGCTCATGAGCCTTGACTTGGTTTTCAGCTTATCCCTCATAGCTAGCCATAAGATAAATCATGTCTTCGAAATGGAGAATCTGTGCCACGCAATTTTATCCCACCAAACCTTTGGGTGATTGCAGGAGCTTTCTTTGTAGACGTTCCCAATGGAGTAGCTGTCCTGAGATACCCATTGAAGGAGTTTATCTTTGATCTGACATATTTTCCTCAAGGTCCAACTAGCTGTTGAGGGGGAGTTGTAAACCAGCCAGTTCCCACCTTTTGTGTACACCCCATGGACCCATTTAACCCACAAGGATTCATGCATACTGTAGATATGCCAAGCCAACTTACCAATTGCTGTAGTATTCCACATATCCAATTGTTCCTGATTCCAAGGCCCCCTCTTTCTCAGGAATACAAATTTTGGACCAACCCACATTTCTTGGTTTCACACTATCCTTGTTGCCATGCCAAAGAAAGGATCTAAATAGTGAGTTGATTTGCTTAATCACATACTAAGTTGATTATTGCAGCCTATAAGATAATTATTACTTGCATATGAAATAATTTGCCAAGATCGGTACGATGTTAAGAACTTTGATGAACGATAACAATTTAAATGAACTAACAAACGTTTGATAAAATAAAATTTGCAAAATGACACAATGATTTAAGGAGGTTCACCCAATGATGGCTACGTCCTCCATGGTGTGTAGTTTCTTGTTTATATTATTTCAATGGAGTAAAAACACTCTTACAAATAAAGTATTACAATTGAGTAAGAGATAAAACAAAAAGCAATGTGTTTGGCTTAAGGGTTGTATTTGATGATATCTTGGATGAGTATGAGAGCTCTCTATTTATAGTACTAAGTACGTACAATGATAATTGCTCACTTGATACATGCTTAATGTTGAATAATGAATGAGTTGAAGTAGCTCCAAGAACTTGAAGAGACAAAAACAGCATTCTAGGTGCATCAGAGAAACCGCTCGACCAGAACAGAGAGCTCGCTCAATCGAGCGGACTACAAGCAGCTTCTGGATACATTTTATTTGTTCGCTCAATCCACCCAAGAGTTCATTCGGTTGAGCAAGCTGGTCGAGCGAACTTCAGTATCCTTTCTGTCAGTTTTTGCTCGAGCAAAGCATCTTCTAAAATCCTTTGCACTTCTTCTTTAAACACCACTAAGACCAATAACTCCCATGATTACTTCAACAAATAAATCACACTTAAACACTACAATCATTAAGTTACTCACTTAATTCTTCTATTAATCAATGCCATAGGATTCCATCCCATCAATTCCACTCATGAATGCACACATCAATTTGTGCACTCAAGTCATACTATTCATAACAACATATATTATTTTTCTATGCCTAAGTTTCAAATATAAATAAAAATAACATTATATATAAATTAAGAAAGGAGAGGGTGAACTAGTGATCTTTATATAAATTTCAATAATAACTCTTTAAAAGCCTTGCAAAAAAAAAGAAGAAAAAACATTGTTTCTTTATCTCAAGTATACATTCCCTAATGATTTCTCCAACCTTGCTTGTTACCAGATTAATCAATGAAGAATAACTAAATTTTTGAGTTATTATATAATAATAACCATAGTATAATATTTGTAATAAGAAGAAGAATTTTTTATAACTAATTAGGATTATGCCCTGAGTTTTTTATAAAATAAACTTAGATTTTTTAATACTTAATTAGGAGTATTAAAGGAGAATATGAAGTGAAAGGTTTTATTTTAAAATTAAATTAATTACCATAATTCGAGTTACTATGCTAATTATTATCATTATTTACATTACCTTTTCATTTATGTACTAAATACTACACTTATTATTCATAAACCAATTTATTTATCAATTATTTATTTTCTAATAGTAATAATTTGGTTAGCCCCTTAACTTTAAATTTACTTTAAATTTAGTTATTAATTATTTTCTAATAGTAAGATTCTCTATAAAAACAATAAATAGAACAATACAAAATAGCAAATGAGAACAACTTTAAGGAATAGAAGGAGAATTTATTTACTGTAAAAATAGCACACAAATTCTTTAATAAGAGGGTTTCACCATTTCTATTGGGCTGACCCCTGGACATTTAATAAGTTAGAGTGATCACTTTTAATTTTATAATAATTAATTGTAAATATTAATTATATAGACTCTCCTTATAGTAAGACAATCTAATATAAAACGAACTTAAAAAAAGGTATGCGAAAACAATTCTATCAAAAATGGCATATCCAAAAGTTTTTCAAGCTATAAATAAATAGACCCAAGTAAAACCCACCCATACATAGTTATGACAAGTCAAACTTCAAGCTATAAATAAATATCCAATTTAAGAATAAACTATCAGAAAAAACAAATTAAAATTAACGACTGAACATACATAGTTTGTTCCAACTTTACAATCAAATTTGTATGTTTCTGATCCCAAAGAAAACCAAGATGAATAGTTCAAGAAACCTCAGCAGGATGACCATGGCATCGATCTTCGTGGGTCTTTTCTTTCTGATCACGTTTTCAATGGCAAGGGTGTATATTATTTGGTCTTGCATGAATATGTTGCTTCATTCGGTGATATTATGGTGTATTTATCGGTATATACCAAACCCTTTTTTAAAGTGGTTTATAATTTTTGTGGTAGTTGTGTTTGGTCTTATTGCCATCACTTTAGTTGTGGAAAACCTTTTCCAAACTCTAACATTATCAAGTGATGACAATTTGATTGATATATTCTTTTACATGTATTAATTTTTTTTCCTTAGAAAAGATCGTTTAGTATTGTCTTTTTTTTTTATAAAATTAGTATAATTAGGTTTTAGAAATAAGTTGGATATGAATGATCATTTGTTGATCCAATTGTTCAATCTTGTTTCGATTTGAATTATTATAAGCTGCAAATGCTCTTAGTTTCGGATGTTTTTAGTTTCTTACAAATATTATTGATTTATGTTATAGAAAACATTTTCTTGAATCCCAATTTAAATAAGTATTATTCAAAATATCAAAATTAAGTTGTAATGTTATGAGTTTCATTTTAAAAATGATGACATGAAATAAAGAAGTTGACCAAATTAAGAAAATTAATTAAAATAATTGAGCGAACAAGTTTCACCTGATTTCTTTTCAATAAACTGGGTTGAAGTCTTTAAGACTTATGAAGTTACGAGTCATAATTTTTAGTTTATGACCGAGTATTTTTTCGATGAATTTTGGATGATAAAAGTAACTTTCGCTTCTACCTTATTTTCGTCTGGTTAATAAGTTAATTATCTCTTTGTTTGACGAATGAATTCATCTACAATAATTAGGAATTTGTAATTGCTTGCTATTCGTAGTGTTTACAACATATTTAACATGGTTAGTCCTATGAATAAAGAAATATAGAGATGATCTTACAAAAATTTTTCAATTAAACTGCGGTATGTGTTTGAGCGTACGATTCAACCCATTTTTTTAAAATAAAGTTTTTTAAAAGTAACGTCAAGCCATAAAATATAAACCTAATTTAAGACTTAAAATACTTATTTTAATGTTAAAACTCCTTACTCTAAGCCTGAATATTTCGTCTCCAAGGGAGAATTCATACTTAATTAAAAACTCTTATTTAATCCTAAAATTCTATACTGGTGGGTCTACCTTTATGTATGATTTTTAATATATTTGACTCTATGTCCATGCTTTAAAAAAATAAACCATTAACATCTTTATAGAGATGGATAAAGATGGGATAAAAATGGTGATAACCATTACTAACAAACATGATCTATGATGCATTTTGAGTAAAAAGGACAAATTAAAAGACCAAATTGAAGATTACTTGATTCCATTGCATAGGAGAAATTTGGAGAACAAGAACGAATCTTCTAGGTTAATACGTACTCTCAATAGTGACACTTAATGTTCTCACTTTATTTTCTCTCTGAATACGTGATGACAAGAAGAAAATGGAATATGTCTAAACTAAGGATCAAAACTGCTACATATAATAATAACAAATGACTAGTATACAACCCCTCATAGAACACAATGATAAAATAAGTCTCTACACATCTATGACCCACAACCTATTGATACATCAAGGCCAATCTCTTTGACTTTAATTACATCACGTTAAGTTAGCATAAAGACAACTTTAATAACTTATAATAACACATATAATAACACATATATCTATATATAAGCCTAATGTTGGAACTGTACAAACATATGCATTATAAAAACCAACTTTGAGCTTAACCAAACTGTCACAAGTGTAATGTATTAGAAATCAATCTCGTCCATCAATTATATTTGCATAGGCTAAAGCATCCTTCATTACATATGACGTAAGTAAAACTATCTATGACCATAATGCCAACACAAAGAATGACATAGATTATGAAATGGATGTCTAGCATGAAAACTACATGCAATGTGATCTTAACATGTTTGTATCCAACTACTCCACTTTTATAGTGAGATCAAACTATTATCATAACATAATTAGAGTATTGAAATCAACTTGATCATAACTTCATTTGTCCAAAATAGTTTATAACTAAATTATCAACATAGGTTTAATAAATTAAATTTACAAAGTCCCACAAAACCTAAACATCATCCAAAGCAGAAAAAACACCCAGATGAGCCACATGCTCAAGAAATCGCTTGAGTGGTAATGCCTTGGTAAGCGAATCCACAATCATAGAGTTTGTACCAATGTGTAATTGACAATTCTTTACCCAGAGCACTTCCCTTTATAACCTAAAATTTGAGAGTCACAAACTTTGATTTTCTCGAACTCTTAAGTTTTTAGAAAATATTATAACTGAGTCATTATCACAAAATAACTTAAATTAGTCTTTGAATAGAATCCACAATACGCAATTTCATGTTAAAAGTAACTTTCGCTTCTACCTTATTTTCGTCTGGTTAATAAGTTAATTATCTCTTTGTTTGACGAATGAATTCATCTACAATAATTAGGAATTTGTAATTGCTAGCTATTCATAGTGTTTACAACATATTTAACATGGTCAGTCCTATGAATATAGAAATATAGAGATGATCTTACAAAAAATTTCCAATTAAACTGCGGTATGTGTTTGAGCGTACGATTCAACCCATTTTTTAAAATAAAGTTTTTTAAAAGTAACGTCAAGCCATAAAATATAAACCTAATTTAAGACTTAAAATACTTATTTTAATGTTAAAACTCCTTACTCCAAGCCTGAATATTTCGTCTCCAAGGGAGAATTCATACTTAATTAAAAACTCTTATATAATCCTAAAATTCTATACTGGTGGGTCTACCTTTATGTATGATTTTTAATATATTTGACTCTATGTCCATGCTTTAAAAAATTAAACCATTAACATCTTTATAGAGATGGATAAAGATTGGATAAAAATGGTGATAACCATTACTAACAAACATGATCTATCATGCATTTTGAGTAAAAAGGACAAATTAAAAGACCAAATTGAAGATTACTTGATTCCATTGCATAGGAAAAATTTGGAGAACAAGAACGAATCTTCTAGGTTAATACGTACTCTCAATAGTGATACTTAATGTTCTCACTTTATTTTCTCTCTGAATACGTGATGACAAGAAGAAAATGGAATATAAACTAAGGATCAAAACTGCTACATATAATAATAACAAATGACTAGTATACAACCCCTCATAGAACACAATGATAAAATAAGTCTCTACACATCTATGACCCACAACCTATTGATACATCAAGGCCAATCCCTTTGAGTTTAATTACATCACGTTAAGTTAGCATAAAGACAACTTTAATAACTTATAATAACACAAATAATAACACATATATCTATATATAAGCCTAATGTTGGAACTGTACAAACATATGCATTATAAAAACCAACTTTGAGCTTAACCAAACTGTCACAACTGTAATGTATTAGAAACCAATCTCGTCCATCAATCATATTTGCATAGGCTAAAGCATCCTTTATTACATATGTCGTAAGTAAAACTATCTGACCATAATGCCAACACAAAGAATGACATAGATTATGAAGTGGATGTCTAGCATAGAAACTACATGCAATGTGATCTTTACATGTTTGTATCCAACTACTCCACTTTTATAGTGAGATCAAACTATTATCATAACATAATTAGAGTATTGAAACCAACTTTATCATATCTTCATTTGTGCAAAATAGTTTATAACTAAAATATCAACATAGGTTTAATAAATTAAATTTACAAACTCCCACAAAACCTAAACATCATCCAAAGCAGATTAAACACCCAGATGAGCCACATGCTCAAGAAATAGCTTGAGTGGTAATGCCTTGGTAAGCGAATCCACAATCATAGAGTTTGTACCAATGTGTGATTGACAATTCTTTACCCAGAGCACTTTCCTTTATAACCTAAAATTTGAGAGTCAGAAAATTTGATTTTCTCGAACTCTTAAGTTTTTAGAAAATATTATAGCTGAGTCATTGTCACAAAATAACTTAAATTAGTCTTTGAATAGAATCCACAATACGCAATTTCATATTAAAATTGTGTCAATGTATCTAGAAAAATCGGACTCAACATATCCAATGACCTTAAGCTTATATGATCTCTTATACGTTAGCATGTATTTCTTTGTCCTTTGTTAATACCGTAAGACCCTTTTGATTGTTTTGCAATGTTCTTATCTTGGATTGCTTAAATAAATTCCCAACATCCCTGTTTGTATGTTGTGCCTAGGCGAGTAAGATTTGAGCATAAATCGAACTCCCTACTGACAAAGCATAAGAAATATTTTCTATTTCCTTTTTCTCAAATTCATTCTTAGGGCACATATTAAGACTAAACTTGTCTGCTTTAGCTACAAGGGTATCTCATTGTTTATAGTTTTTACATAACATACCCTTTCCACACATTTTTGACATAAGTCTCTTGTGATAATCTAAGAATACCCTAAGATCGATCTTGGTGAATTTTAATACCTAATACAAAAGAGGTGTCACCAAGATCTTTTATCTTAAAATTCTTTGATAAAAGTTTGTTGATTTTATGCAAAAAGCTTATATGGTTGCTGGCAAGCAATATGTCATAGACATATCAAGTCAGAAAATTGTATTTGCTGCCACTAAACTTGTGGTAAACGCATTCATCAAACACATTTATCAAACCAAATGAGAGAATCATTTAATAAAACTCAAAATACCATTGATGAGACACTAACTTGAGTCTATAGATGGATTTCTTGAGTTTACAAACCATCTTCTCTGGGTTACCTACCACAAAATTTTCAGGTTGTTTCATATAAATTGTCTCATCAATATTACCATTGAGAAACGTTGTCTTAACATCCATCTGATGGAAGTCAAAATCAAATGAGCTACTAGCGCCATTATAATCCTTTAAGAGTCTTTCAAAAAAACAAGAGAGAGAATTTCTTTGTAATTGATGCATTTCTTTTTTGTAAAACGTTATACTACTAGATGGCTTTAAATCTCTCCACATTTCCTTTTGAATCCATTTTAATTTTAAATATCTACTTATTATCAATGGGTTTTATACCTTCTAGTATTGATAGGAGATTCCAAACATCGTTGTTCTTCATGGGTTGAACTTCCTTATTCATGGCTTAAAGCCACAGTGGAGAATTTAGACTTTGCGTAGGTTGATGAAAGTTGACTGGATCATCTTCCAATACCATGTGTTCGAACTCATCCTATTCGACATTTATCCACTCTGGAGAGGAAGAACATTCATGTTCTTAAATATATGCAATGCAACCATCTGAAAAATGCACTTCTCCTATCTCTAGTGGATCTTCTTAATGGCACAACTTCTTGATGAGCGAAAAATTGGTCTCTAGGCGATTTTCTAACAAGATTGTTTTGAATTTTCATAAGTAATGTCCGTTGTGGGATTGATTCAATACCAATAACATTTGGAGGAATAACGATATTCTCTTCTACAAATAAGAATCCTAGCTTTCATCGTCTCAAAAAATGATTTAGCATTAGGATCAAAGATCTTAAACCCCGTTGACCTTTCAAAATATTCAACAAAATAGCAACTAATTATTCTGGATTCTAATAATTTCTTTTCATTTGGCATGTATGGTTGTGACTTAGTTGGAAATCCCCAAATATGAAAATGTATTTAGACTCGGCTTTTTTTGCTAATCCACAGTTCATAAGACGTCTTATTATTAGTCGCTTTTGTTTATACTATGTTAAGAATATAAGCTGCAATCTTAAATAATTCTCCCTAGAGTGACTCTGGTAAAGTAGAATGACTAATGATGCTTCTTACCAATTTTTTAAGAGTGTTAATTTGTCTCTTGGAAACACCATTCATAGTTAGAGTATTAAGCATAGTATACTGAGGAACAATACCACATTGTGATAGGAATTAAGCAAAAGACCCTAAATGTTGTTCACCTGAACCGTCATAACGACCATAGTATTCACCCTTACAGTCAAATCATATGACTTTTATCTTTTTTTTATATAGTTGATATTCATCTTAAGCCTTATAATTTGAACACAGCTAGTGACTGAGCCCTTTCATGAATGCAAAATATATGTAGCTCTATAAACTTGATAAAATATATTTTCACTTTCTAGGAAGGACTCAGAAAGGGACCAAAAATATAAGTTCGAAGACATGCAAAGACCTATTGGCATCATATCTCCTTTAATTGGTTTGTTTTCTTTTAATACATTCAACACACACATCCAAAACTGAAAAAATTAAAGGTCCTAAAATTCTATCACTTATAATCCTTTCTATTCTCCTTTTGGAGATATGACCTAATCTCTTACGCCATAATGATGCTGAACATTCATTAGTGTGATACCCAAGATTTAGCTTGAAAAGGGATTCATAGACTACTCATATCAACAAGGTGCATCTTCTTTTCTAAGGAGCCCATTTTCTAAGAACTGCACAGTTAAGCGAGCTTTGTGAAGGACTAATCTCAGGATGGGTGACCTCCTAGAAAGTTTTCTAGGTGTGCACGAGTGAGGCCAAAGTGCGTAGAAAGGAAAAATAGAGTTCCAACAAAAGTTACCAATAAATCTTCTTATGAGTTATGGTATAAGAAAAATCCAAATCTAAGTTATCTTAGAGTTTGGGGTTGTATAGCAATTGTAAGATCGCCCGACAACAAAAGGAAAAAGCTAGGTAAAAGGAGCCTAGAAAGCATATTCGTGGGTTATGCGGAATTTAGCAAAACCTATAGGTTCTACATTATAGAGCCCAATGACTTTATACCGGTTCACACCATGAAAGAGTCAAGAGATGCTATTTTTTATGAAGGTCGGTTTTCATCGATTACCAGACCTAAAGATTTACATCAAAGTAACCCTAAAGCGATTGATCTAAACAATCAATCAAGTCCTCAAGATGATCATGTGATCATTGAGGATGAAGAGGAAAATTTTCCTACATTGCGTAGGAGTAAAAACGCAGAGAAAAGAAAAATCTTTTGGACCTGATTTTGAGGTTTATTTAATTGAAGGAACAAGACATGATCTTTACACTAGTATTCCATATATATATATATATATATATATATATATATATATATATATATATATATATATGGAGTAGAAGGAGATCCGTTAACATATAGTGAAGCTATGACTTCATGAGACTCAGATGTTTGGGTGGAAGCCATCAATGATGAGATGGATTCCATTATGCGAACCAACACTTCGGTGTTCAAAGACTTGCCTCTAGGGCGCAAGTCCATTGGTTGTAAGTGGATTTTCCGAAAGAAAATGAACATTGACGGTACAATCGATAAGTTTAAAGCCCGGTTAGTGGCTCAAGGCTTTAGGAAAACGAATGGTGTTGATCACTTTGACACCTATGCTCCAGTTGCAAGGATAACCACTATAAGGTTATTGGTGGGGATAGCTCCGTCGTATAATATATTAATCCATCAAATGGATGTCAAAATAACATTCTTGTATGGTGATCTAGAGGAGGAAATATACATGAGATATCCCAAAGGGTTTATTATGAAAGAACAAGAACAAAAGGTGTGCAAGCTAGTGAAGTCTCTTTATGGACTAAAGCAAGCACCAAAGCAGTGGCATCAAAAATTTGATGAAACTATCTTGTTGTATGGATTCAAATTGAATCAATCGGATAAGTGTGTATATAGCAAATTTAATGACAAAGGAAACGATGTTATCATTTGTCTATATGTAGATGACATGCTTATTTTCAGTACAAGTTTATTGCAAGCAAAGAAGGTAAAGGATTATTTATCTTCGGTCTTTAAAATGAAGGATATGGGGGAGGCAGATATCATTTTAGGCCTAAAGATTATAAGATCTAACGATCGAATAATCTTAAGTCAATCTCACTATATTGAGAAAATACTTAAGCGTTTTGATATGCTTGAGTGTTGCCTAGTGTCTACCCCATTGGATGGAAGTATGAAATTGTTACCTTATCAGGATAGTCCAATTTCTCAACTTTCGTGCTCAAAGATAATTAGATCATTGATGTATGCTATGACTTCAACAAGGCTCGATATAACTTATGTGGTTGGAAAGCTAAGTAGGTATACTAGCAACCCAAGACCTTCGCATTGGATAGCTATTTGAAGAGTACTTAGGTACTTAAAAGGAACAATGAGTCATGGGTTATGTTATAGTGGAGAACCTCTGGTACTCGAAGGGTATTCGAATGCAAGTTGAATTACTAATAAAGAAGATTCATCTTCTACTAGTGGTTGAGTATTCATGTATGGGGGAGGTGTCATTTCATGGTCTTCCAAGATACAGACATGTATATTGGATTCTACTATGACGTCAGAATTTATTGCCTTAGCATAGGCAAGTCAGGAAGCAGAATGGCTTTGAAATCTCATAATTGAAATACCATTATTACCTAAGCCTATTTCATAGGTGGCTATCCATTGTGATAGTGAATCGACTTTGGTAAGGGCATATAGCAAAGTTTATAATGGTAAGTCATGGCATATTTCACTAAGGCATGACCTTGTGAAAAGACTTATCACAAAAGGGGTCGTAACGTTTGACTATGTCAACGCAAAGTTTAACTTGGCGGATAATTTTACAAAAGCTTTGCCAAGGAATTCCATTGATTACGCTTCAATTGGAATTGGGTTATGTCTAATTAACACTAATGAAAGAACCTAATCTAACACTCGGTTAACATCGGGTCTTATGATTCAATGTGGTTAAATCTCTTGTTTGATATTATTAAGTAACTCAAAGTATAAGACCCAAAGGGAGTTACTTGGTACTTGTGATGTTAATAAGATAGCATCAATAAAAAGTTCTCTAGTTCTAGAGTTATAGAGCTCTAGATGGATGTGTCGTATCACAAGAACACGAAAGTTACGTATGGGAGAACCTATCTATGTAAGTTCGAAGTTAGCCACTTCAGGAAGTCATGATAGACATATAGACTTCTATGAGCTTATGAAAAGATACGTACACAGGCTTTAAAGTGTCAAGCTCAATGTATAAGAGAATTTATCTTGTATGTACTTCTCTCAAGGTGGATTAATATATATCTTTGATTCAATCCTTTTGGACATCATCGATTTATTTTCACTTGTGGTTGAGAATGTACTAGGTGCCAATTCAATCCTTTTGGACATTGAGCATTGATGTATGAGATGGAGCAATCTCGAATTGTGTAGAGAAATAAGTATATACTCTAAATGAGGGAGAATTGTTAGATAATTTACAGTTTAAACGGTATAGAAGTCTTAAATATACGATGTATACTAAGGTATAAAAGTTTAAGTATAATTATAAGTTCTAATTATACTAAGGTTTAATTCCATGAAAATTATTGGCAAGTACTATGAAAATAGTAGGGCCAAGGAAATTATAAAATATTAATTTTATAATTAACGATAAGAGGGTAAAAACCCGTGTCCAAAAAGAAATAAGAAAATAGTGCTAAATATTGAAAAGGAATAAAGTGGGCCGAAAATTAGAGCCCAAAACCTTTAATAGAATCCAGCAGGAAAATTTGAAATGTATAAGTGAAAAAGTCAAAAAAATGAACCAAATAAACCAAGTTTCAAAAATATTCCAAAATTAAGTGTGAAATCCCAAACCTAAGACTTCGACAGTTACTAACTGCAAACAGCCAAATAGAAAAAAATAGTTGTTCGTAGTTAGTAACTGCGAATAGCTATTTTGTCCTATTTGGCTGTTCGTAGTTAGTACCTGCGAACAGCTATGTACATTTTTTTTTTTTGGCTAATTCTTGAGTTGTTATTTGTTGTATTTGCATTAGAGACATTAGAATAAGTAATTACAAGTCAATGTATGTTTTAGGCGGTTTGATTCATTGCCAAAACTCCGATCATTCGTAAGTGAAAGCTTGGAGGCTATGATTATGTAATTAAACATATATATATACAACAAAATGTATACAAATGTTTGAAATATACAACTAAATATATATATATATATACATATATATATATATACACACACACACACACACACACACACACACACACACACACACACACACACACACACACACACACACACACACACACACACACACACATATATATATATATATATATATATACATATATATATATATACATATATATATATATACATATACATATACATATATATATATATATATATATATACATATACATATATATATATATATATATATATATATATATATATATATATATATATATATATATATATATATATATATATATGTATATATATATATATGTATATGTATATATATATATATATGTATATGTATATATATATATATATATATATATATATATATATATATATATATATATATATATATATATATATATATATATATATATATATATATATATGTATATATATATATATATATATATATATATATATATATATATATATATATATGTATATATATATATATATATATGTATATATATATATATATATATATGTATATATATATATATATATATATATATATATATATATATATATATATATATATATATGTATATATATATATATATATATGTATATATATATATATATATATATATATATATATGTATATATATATATATATATATGTATATATATATATATATATATATATATATATATATATATATATATATATATATATATATATATATATATATATATATATATATATATATATATATATATATAGTCGATCCAAATACACAAAAGTTAAACGTTAACGCTCACGACCCTCATCTACCCTATCCAACTGAGTTGTTATCCTATGCCTCCTACAGTAGTAAAAGGCGTTCGAGTGTCGTTCTAGGAGTGAAGGGGGCTGGTACTGTGATTGCCCAGCCTGCGAGGTCCCCGCAACGTCAACGGGGTTTGAATGGTTCATCTCCTCCAAATGATAGGCATAAGCAGGAGATGAGACGTGGGTATGGGCGGTAGTCGATGAGGACTCTGCAGCGACTTCCGGTATGAAGTGCTGGAACTGCAAGCCGACGAGCATGCTATGCGCAATCTCCTGCACCGGCTCCTCGTGGCTGTACCGCATCACTGTTGCCGCAACTTGTGCCTGCAATTAATATTTAGTTAATGTAACATTATATTATGTAATCGGCAACTTAATCATTTAAATGCAAATGAAGACTTACAAATTGGGTCATCGTAGGTGCAGCTGGTGCGTAATGTGCTGCTGCGATGATGGCACGTGGTGTCATCCATCGACACGTGATGGAGAGGAACCACGACTTGTAGTCTTGTGTAGTGGTGCGCCATAAACATCGATCGGCACACCTTGTGCCAGTAGCTCAAGTCTACCATCCCAACGAGCGATGTGACTCCAGGTGATGTCCATCCAGTTTGCCGTACCCTGATTTTTGCGTGAAATGTGGTGCAGCTGGGGTTCAGTGTCACAAGGGGGTGGGATGCCATATACCAACCCATATTGGCGCAGTACGTGCTCTGGTAGATGTACTTCGATAATGTCAAAGCATATGAGTGGTACAGAAGCCCTCCACACACCTGAATGAATCCCCAATTGCTCGGGTAGAGTTGCGTAGTCTTTCGCAGGGTATGGGTCCCACAAAAAATAAAATACATGTTATGAAAATGTAAGTGATATATTAATTAAATTGTACTAATGTTAATGAGTACTGAAATATTTACCTGGTTGGGTCGTAGCAGGTCTAACTGATCTCGGTAGAGTCCGAGACCGGTGCCGGTGTGCTTGTGCGTTCGGCGTGTAAAATTCCACCTTGAACCTTACGCAACATCTGGTGGGGGTTGTGGTGGGGGAGAAGTATCACCACGACCGATGGTTCTGTAAGGTTGGCCGATAAGAATGTGCTCCCACGTCCACAGCTGAACATTGGAAATGTAATTAATATGTAATTCAACTACAGTGGATTAGAATTAAATGTTATTTTTATTACCTGTAATATGATTACTGGTCCCGCAATCTCCTTGACGTTCTTGTGGGCAGCACCACATAGCCTCCAATACAGGTATCCAAGGGCTGCGGAGCCCCAGCTATACTCGGCGATTCGCTCCCATGGGTCGTCAAGTAAAGTTAAATAAAGAAGATATATTTGGTTTTTTATTTTATCGGCAAAAAACACAGCTTCTATCAAGTATAAGAGGTACGCCTTGGCGTACCTCGAAATGGTGCCTTCATCAGCATCTTCGGGAAGACGCAATAAGGTCTGAACTAATTACGTGCAGCGCAAACCGCTCCCCCTGATCACTTCCGGTGGAGGGCGCTCTCCCAATATGCAATTCTCCATGTCACACCAGCTTGATAGCTGGCGTCCAGCTGTACACACGACACGTTCCTCGATGGGAAGCCGCATTAGTAATGCTACATCAAGCAGTATGATGGTAGCCGCACCTAGAGGGAGATAAAATGTATGCGTCTCCTGACGCCATCTCTTGACCAGTGCTGTGATAATGGCACGGTCAACTCTGCCGTATGCAATGAGGTGAAAGTCGTATAACCTCGTTAGCTCCAAGTACGGGATGATCCTATCATCGATCACCCATGGAACGGAATCTGGATGCCTGGTGCCTAGCGTTTCTGCATCGGACACCTATGAATATTGACATATAAATAAGTTACTTGTATGTTAGCATTAGTAAAATGCAAATCACAACTATCGTACACCCAACCTGGGCATCCCAAAGAGGAGTACTCCTGTGCTCATGCTGCATAGTCAAAACACTAGGGTTTAGGGGTCCTGGAGCTGTTGGATCCATCTCTAAGTTCAAAGCCCGTGTATTGCAGCCATGACCTCTTATCGATCATTGGCATAAAGTAATGTTCGTATGTACATGCATAACTTTGAGATGTATAGGACGGATCCACGAACCTCTCATATGAAAGGTGTCGTTTGATGCAAACAACAAGTACATGTGAACAAGGTAGGTGGTATATCTCAAGTTTATTACGTGTGCACTTCATGTGATTCAAGTCTACATGTTGAATCTTACCCCCCCTTTGACGATTCTCTAGTTCCCCTCCCAGTCTTAACTTCGAATACACCTCTTCTATAATCAAATGCGATTATGTCCTGGAAATTTGGCTTCTCACTGTTTCTATTGATAATCCTGGTGGCATGCGCTGTGTACATGTGTCCTCCAAGTAACCATGTGCTAGCACGTTCACGTCTTTGAAAAAAGTAGTCGTTTACCCGATAGAAGGTGAATTTAACAAGTGTTGTCAAAGGTAAGAAACGTACACCCTTCATCACATAGTTGAAAACGTCAGCTAAGTTCGTGTTAGTAACGCCATACCTATGACCTCCATCATGACACAACGACCACTTAGACATATCACCCACGTCATCAATCCAAAAAATTGCCTCTTGTTTTGCAGTCGCAATTGCCTTTAAACCATTCATTACCTTAACTTGTTGTCTTTCCTCAGCTGTTTTACCAAACAACTTCTTCAAGTGAACATTACCCATAGCACGATTGAAGTTGCTAAGCAAATGGCGTAAGCAAAACCTATGATAAGCATTAGGTGGTTGCCACTCTGTCTCTTCCGTGGTTGTAATACCCGCGTGTCTATCAAAAATAATGCATAAACTCATCCTCTGTGTGACATGCTTACGAACACAAGCCATGAACCACGACCATGCACTTATATTCTCCTTCTCTACCAAGGAAAAGGCTAATGGAAAGATTCCCTTATCATCATCTTGGGCAATGATAGTCAATAAGGTATGACGATATTTACCATACAAGTGTGTGCCGTCAATGGCGATAAGAGGTTTACAATAATTGAAGCCTTCAATGCAAGGTTTAATGGCCCAAAAGACACGTTGGAAGGTCCTAATATTAGGTCTCTCATATACACCCGTGTCATTGTCCTCCTTAAAATACCACTCAAGTACTAACCCCGGGTTGGAATGTTGTAAAGCTTTTTAAAAAGCGTGGAAGGAGTGAATAAGAACCTTCCCAGGTCCCGTAAATGGACAACAAGGCTTGTTGCTTTACACACCACACTTACTTATAATTCACATCCACACCAAAACAATCTTTAACCTTCTACCATACGACAGATACCTTAATGGATGGGTCTTTAGCAACACAATTTCTAATGACATTGTTAATGACAGAAAGATGTCTGGTGAATGTGTCCAGCCGAAATAGTGTCACTACCCAATACACAAGAACCATGCTTACCCTTATACGTAACAATACGCCATGTAGATAAATAAGAATCAAACGTAGCCCTAAGTCTCCACGAACAACCCCACTTACACTTCAAGGTAAGGACGGTTTGGTTCGAGGTCTTTGTTCTGTACTCTACATTTCTGCGAATATGATACAGTCTGATAGCTTCCAAGAACGCTTCCTTGCTATCAAACATCATACCCTTCTCAAACTCTGCGTCTTCGGTGTATGTGGTATCACAAGCCCGAGTCCTCCTTGAGTTGTCCTCCTCATACTCGTGTAAAGGTGGACATAGGGCATAAGGTGTAGGAGGAATGATTATAGGAATGTTGCCTAGGGGTCATGTCATTTTTTAGCGCATCCTCATCGACATCCACATCGTCCTCAAAAAGATCGTCAATGAGCTCATTACTCTCATTTCCGTCATCCCAAGGTCCCATCTCAGCAGTTTCTCATAAGCTAAACATTGAATCAATTTGAACTTGATTCGTAGGGGGTTGAGAAAAAGTACAAGATGAGGAAGGAACGAAAGGATTAGGAGTTTCCTGATTTAATATAGGCATAGGGGTAGGAGTAGGATTAGAAGCAACTACATTCCCTACGGGTACTTCTACGTATAACTCCAAAGAGGGAATTTGGGTGGACTTTGAATGCACTCACATAGCATCTATAGCCTCATCATCCTCAACATGAAAAGGCAAGCAATTCTCCACTCATGTCATATTTAAAGCTTATATTTACGGTACTTCTAGTATGGTCCAATCCAATCTTAGAACATATAAAACGTTTAATGTGGTTCAAATCCATGTTCGAATTGCATGCAAACAACTTACATCTTCCCCCAACATAATGAACTTTGCCACTACTTTCTCGAATACAACCATTCCAAAAACATGCTTTAGTCACGCGAAATGATGCCATTTTCTACATTAATACAAAGAAAATCAACATTATTATCAACTTTATGCCCATACAAGTACATTATATTCATTTGATTATAATCTTTTTTGGTCTAAAATTATTAAAATTCATAATGTAACTAAGTTCATACATATATAATACACATAAAATCCAAATAATAAATCAATTCATAAGTTCATAAATAATATTTCTAATACCAACATCAACATCAATATTTCTAATAATATTATTAACATTGAATTCAACTAATTCAACAACATTACTTCAAAAAACAACATAAAGCTATAAAAACAATTAAAAATTACCTTCAATACTTATGGATAATTGAGAAGAGTCTTGATTTAACAACTAGCAACCTACATTTGAAAAAATAAGCAAATTTGATTATAACCCTAAAAAACTACATATACACTAAAAAAACACAAACAAGTTTACCTTTAAGCAAGCTAGAGTATCCCACACTAATTTTGAAGTGCCAAATTGAAAAAGAAATGTAAGAATTGATGGATTGAATCTAAGGTTTTAAAGGGAGAATGTCGAGTGTGAAGGTAGGGTTTTGAGAAATTGGAAAAAATGGGAAAAAAGGAAGTTGATCCGCGTATTTGTGCAGCATAGCTGTTCGTAATTACTAACTGTGAACAGCCATATAGGACAAAATAGTTGTTTGCAGTTACTAACTGCAAACAGCTATTTTATCCTATTTGATTTTTCGCAGTTAGTAACTGCGAATAGCTCCAAACCTTAACGCTTACTTTTGGAATATTTTTAAAACTTGGTTTATTTGATTCATTTTTTTTATTTTTTCAGAAAACTTCGTGGGCTCCTAGAGCTGGCCCAATTAGTGGCTAAATTGATTTCAACATTAATTGAATTTTAGAAAAAGTTGAGCGAAAAAATAAAAAAAATTAAGCAAATAAGTGAAATTCTAAACTTTTCCCAAAAGTAAGCGTCCAAACCCCAAAGCTGTGCTTTGGAGCTGTTCGCAGTTAGTAACTGCGAACAGCTATAAAAGACAAAAGAGCTGTTCGCAGTTAGTAACTGCGAACAGTCTGTTCGCAGTTAGTAACCGCGAACAGACCTGATATACAAATTCAGATCAGTTTCTGTTTTTCGCAAAATCCCATTTCTCAAACCCTACCTCACTCGACATTTCCACCTTCTCCCTCTAAAACCTTTGATTCATTCCATCAAATCGTGCAATCCTCTTTCAATTTGGCACTTCAAAATTAGTGTGGGATACTATAGCTTGCGCAAAGGTAAATTTTTTTGTATTTTTTTGGTGTATATTTGGATTTTAGGGTTTTAACCAAATTTGTTTATTTTTTCAAATGTAGGTTTGTAGTTGTTAAATCAAGACTAATCTTAATCATCCATAAGCATTGAAGGTAATTTCTAATTGTTTTTATAGCTTTATGTATATGTTATATATATTTTATATTATTACATAATAGCAATATTAACTAAAACTAACACGAACACAGCAGTAGAGGAGATGGATCCAGCAGCTCCAGGACCCCTAGACCCTAGTGTGTTAACCATGCAGCATGAGCACAGGAGTACTCCTCTTTGGGATGCCCAGGTTAGTTAACGATAGTTATGATTTACATTTTACTATTGCGTACATACAAGTAACTTATTTATACTTCAATATTCATAGGTGTCTGATGCGGAAACGCTGGGCACCAGGCATCCAGATTCTGTTCCATGGGTGATCGATGATAGGATCATCCTATACTTAGAGCTAACGAGGTTATACGACTTTCACCTCGTTGCATACGGCAGAGTTGACCGTGCCATTATCACGGCACTGGTCGAGAGATGGCGTCAGGAGACGCATACATTTCATCTCCCTCTAGGTGAGGCTACCATCACATTGCTTGATGTAGCCTTACTAACGCGGCTTCCCATAGAGGGACGTGCCGTTTGTACAGGCGGACGCCAGCTATCAGGCTGGCGTGACATGGTGCATCGCATATTGGGAGAGCGCCCTCCACCGAAAGTGATCAGGGGGAGCGGTTTGCGATGCACATGGTTGGTTCAGACCTTCTCGCAACTCCCCGGAGATGCTGATGAGGGCACCATTTCAAGGTACGCCAAGGCGTACATCCTATATTTGATAGGTGCTGTGTTGTTTGCCGATAAAACAAGCAACCAAATACAGCTTCTATACTTAACATTACTTGACGACCCGTGGGAGCGCATCGCCGAGTATAGCTGGGGCTCCGCAGCCCTAGGATACTTGTACAGGAGGCTTTGTGGTGCTGCCCATAAGAACGTCAAAGAGATTGCAGGACCACTAGTCATATTACAGGTAATAACAATAACATTTCATTCTCATCCACATTTGGTTAATTACATATTAATAACATTTGCGATCGTTAGCTGTGGGCGTGGGAGCATATTCTTATCGGCTAACCTTACAGAACCGTTGGTCGTGGTGATACTGCTCCTCCACCACAACCAGCCCCAGATGTTGCGTACGGTTCGAGGTGGAATTTTGCCCGCCGGACGAGCAAGCACACCGGCAGCGGTCTTGGATCCTACCGAGATCAATTAGACCTACTACGACCCAACCAGGTAAACATTTCAGTACTCATTAACATTAGTACAATTTAATCAACATATCACTTACCTTTTTCATAACACGTATTTTAGTTTTTGTGGGACCCATACCCAGCGGAAGCCTACGCAGTTGTTCCCGAACACTCGGGGATTCATTCCGGGGCGTGGAGGGCTTCTGTGCCACTCATATGCTACGACATTGTCGAAGCACATCTACCAGAGCGCGTAATGCGCCAATATGGGTTGGTATAGGGCATTCCACCGCCTTGTGACACTGAACCCCGGCTGCACCTAATTTCGCGAAGAAATCAAGCTGGGGCTAACTGGATGGAGATCAACGGGCGCCACATCGCTCGTTGGGATCATAGACTTGAGCTGCTGGCACAAGGTGCGCCGATCGATGTTGTCGGCGCACCTACTACACCTGACTATATGCCGTGGTTCCTCTCCATCACGCGCCAATGGATGACACCACGTGCCATCTTGGAAGCAGCACATTACGCACCTGCTGCGCCTACGATGACCCAATTTGTAAGTCTTCATTTGCATTTATTTGATTAAGTTGCCAATTAAATAATAAAATGTTACATTATCTAAATATTAATTGCAGGCACAAGGTGCGGCAAACGTGATGCGGTACAGCCAGGAGGAGCCGGTGAGGGAGATTGCGCATGGCATGCTCGTCGGATCGCAGTTCCAGCACTTCATACCGGAAGTCGCTGCACAACACTCACCGACTATCTCCCATACGCACATGGCATGCTCTCCTTCTTATGACTACCATTTGGAGGAGATGAATCATTCATATCCCGTTGACGCTGCGGGGACCTCGCAGGCTGGGCCATCACAGTACCAGTCCCCTCCACTGCCAGAGCCTCACGCGAACGCCTCTTTCTATCGTAGGAGGCGAAGGAGACCAACTCAGTTGGATAAGGTAGATGAGAATTCGTGAGCGTTAACGATTACCTTTTGTGTATTTGGATCGACTATGTACATATATATATATATATATATATATATATATATATATATATATATATATATATATATATATATATATATATATATATATATATATATATATATATATATATATATATATATATATATATATATATATATATATATATATATATATATATATATATATATATATATATATATATATATATATATATATATATATATATATATATATATATATATATATATTTTAATTGACTTGTATATTTCAAACATTTGTGTATATTTTGTTGTACATACATGTTTAATTACTTTATCAAAAGCCCCAAACTTTGACTTATGAATGATCGGAGTTTTGGCGATGAATCATGCCGCCTTAAAAATACATCGACTTGTAATTACCTATTCTAATGTCTCTAGTGCAATTACAACAAACAACAACTCAAAAATAAAGGAAAAAAAAAATTAATTAGCTGTCCGCAGTTAGTAACTGCGAACAGCTATAAAAGACAAAACAGACTGTTCGCAGTTACTAACTGCGAACAGCTCTTTTGTCCTTTATAGCTGTTCGCAGTTAGTAACTGCGAACAGCTCCAAAGCACAGCTTTGGGGTTTGGACGCTTACTTTTGGGAAAAGTTTAGAATTTCGCTTATTTGCTTAATTTTTTTTATTTTTTCGCTCAACTTTTTCTAAAATTCACATTAATTTGCGGTTGGGCTTGAATTTTTCAAAATCAGTTTGTCGTCAATAGGTATTTTCTTG
This sequence comes from Amaranthus tricolor, assembly GCF_026212465.1. Classification (NCBI taxonomy): domain Eukaryota; kingdom Viridiplantae; phylum Streptophyta; class Magnoliopsida; order Caryophyllales; family Amaranthaceae; genus Amaranthus; species Amaranthus tricolor. The sequence continues at coordinate 30,066,529 of NC_080048.1, forward strand.
GGCATTAATATTAAACGGCTGAATATTAGTTTGATTTAATTGAAATGTGGTGGTTAATATTAAAAATTATAACTTAAAATTAATTTTTTATTTTATTTCCTAAAAGATAGGAAAGTGAGGAAATCATGGAATGATGGGTAGTTAATTTTACCATTATATATATATATATATACCCAATATCTCTTACGTGAGATAACAACAATTAATAAGTGCAATTTCTTAATTATTTGAAGTGATTGCAACATTATTCCTCTCAACCTCTCCAAGTTAAATTCTCTACAAGTTATTAAATGTGAAGGAAATTCATCCCTTCTTTTCATTCTATTTCTAAGATTGCTTAATATAAGCTCTATTACATCACAAAGATTAATTATATAGTGCTTATAATTAATTGCAAACTGTTGTATCTCAGAAGTGTATTCTAGGCACCAAGTAGGCGGAATAACGTTTTTAGGAAAACTAGATAGCGCCTCGGTTTGGTATCAAGTTTCCGTAGACAGTATTGTTTTAAAGTATTTTCGATTTAAGGTTATTTATTTATTTTAAGTTAATTAAATTCGTTGTAATTTCAATTTCTAGAAATTTGTATTAGGTTGCAAAGACTTATAATCTTTTCAAGTAAAACATTTAACAATCTAAAAGCGTTATTTTAAATTTTACATAACCCGAGCAAAATTACACAACCAAAAATTTAGCCAAGCAAAACTCTCACACAATTCTAATTCAAGTTATAAATAAATAGTCAATTGCCCAGTTTAACAACAAACTCTCGGAACGAACAAATTTAAAACAACTGAAAATTGTTTCTTCAGAATCCCACATAAAGGCCAGATGTATAATTCAAGAAACCTCAACCGTTTAACCATGGCATCAATAATCTTTCTTGGTCTGTTATTCATGGCAGAGAAGATTTCTTCGGCTAAAGAAATGGGAAAATCATCTGCTACAAATAATGATCATCAGTTTACAATATATGAAATATTGGCTCACCTTGGACGGCTGTATTTTATATATTCTTGTTTAAGAATGTCTGTTCATTTGGTGTTATTATTATATCTTTATAGGTATGATAATATACACTTTCCTTTTTTAAAATGGTCTATAATTCTGCTCGCACTTGTCTTTGCTCTTATTGCCATCACCCAATTTCTGGAGGCCTTTTTCAATAATTGAAAATTTGATTAGAATATTATTTTACATGTAATTTTTTTTAGTTCAAAAATTAATTAGTATAATTAGTTTTTAGAAATACATGTAATTTCTATCAATATCACATTTGAATAAACATCTGTAAGAATAATCTTTTGGTGATTCAATTGTTGAATCTTGTTCAATGTATTATTAATCTTTAGATTACCAAATTTGACCATTGAATATTTTTGCAAATTTTACTTTGAATTATGATCAAATGCTAATTCTCTCATTTTCCGATGTTTTTTGTTAGTTTCTTGCAAATATTATTGATTTAAGTTATTGAAAAAATTTTCTTTGAGTCCCAAGCGCAAGGAGTCTCCAAGTATTACTAAAAATTTTAAATTTAGGTAATAACTTTGTGAGTTCATTTAATATGATTATGAAATCCAAAAAATTTATCAAATTCAAAAAAATTAGATTAAAGAAATTGAGTTTTAGTTACGATTAGCTTTCACCCAATTTTTTTCAATATTTTGGGTTTATTTAGGTGTTTTTCAATTAGAAATTATAATTTTTAAAATTGATTTGTAGAGTTCAATCCTCAAAGAGGATCTATTTTGTACCCTTGAGCTTTTCTCTAGCTCGCACGATTTGGTACTCTTACGTTCTAACAACTCTTCGTAGCCACTCTAATCCTAGTGAACTAAACATTATTACGTTCATTTAATATGATTACGTGAAATTCAAAAAAATTATCAAATTCAAAAAAAATTAGATTAAAGACTCTTACGTTCTAACAACTCTTCGTAGCCACAATGCCACCAAACTGGACACTCTAATCCTAGTGAACTAAACATACTTCCTTTTCTCTTTTTCTTACAATGAATAAGATAAACTTTACACAACTTAAAAACAAAAATTAGTCTTATTAAAACCAGAAGTCAACACAAAGAAGATATTCTTAAATGTTGAGCTTGACAGTAATTCTTTATGAAAGATCTTAGTTTGAGAGTATTGCCATATACTTAGAGATCTTTCCAAATCAAACATAAAAAGCATTCATACCTTGGGTAATCTTGTAGAGTCATTGGAACATGATGCATTAAGGAAAAAATATGTTTGCCATCAATAAAACAAATCGGTGTCATAAGTACTTCTCTTGAACTTATATTTCATGCTGCATACACATATAAATTACAACGAATAATAGCATATGAGACTAAATCCTTTGATCAATAATAAATGTAGGCTTTTATCTTCATTAAATGTACAGGTACTCTCCTGAGAGATCGTCTTTATAATAGACGGCTCTCCCAAGCCCTGCCAAACAATTAAAAAAAGAGAAAAACCTAAAAATTGACGCACGCGTTTGACCCTATTTGGAGTTGGTGTTATAACCTATTGAAGTTGGTATTATAACCTATTTGGAGTTAGTATTATAACCTATTCAAGTTGGTATTATAACCTATTACAGTTGGTATTTTAACCTATTGAGGTTGGTGTTTTAACCTGTTGTAGTTGGTTAAAACGCCAACTTAAAAAATCAACTTCAATAGGTTAACATACCAACTTGAATATGTTAAAACAATAACTTTATTACGTTAAAATGCCAATTTTAATAGGTTATAATACCAGCTTCAATAGGTTAACAACTTAAGGTTAAAACAATAACTTAATATGTTAAAATGCCAACTTCAAATACCAACTTTAATAGGTTATAATATCAACTCTAATAGGTTATAATAACAACTTCAATAGGTTATAACGCCAACTCCAAATATGTTATACTACCAACTTCAAATACCAACTTTAATAAGGTATAATACTAACTTCAAATACCAACTTTAATAGGTTATAATACCAACTCTAATATGTTATAATACAAATTTCAATAGGTTATAACACAAATTCCAAACAGGGTTACACAGCGCATTGTTTTGAAAGTTGTTGAGCAGGCCCATTTGTGAAGTGTATTTTATAAAGACGGTCTCAAGTAAGAATTTGTGTAAAACGCAATTAACTTAGTTCAATCAAAGAATCAATTCAACAATCCGATTACCATCACCAATACAAAGCTTAATTAGAACCCACAAACTCGTGTGAGACCGTCTCATTTGTGAGACAGGTCTTATTGGGCCGGCCCAATTGCATATATTTTTTTTACCAATTTTACAAATTAAAATGTCAATTTCAAGAGTTTAAAGACCAATTTCAAGATTTGAAAGACTAATTTCAAAGATTTAAAATTGAGATTTTAAGTCATGCAGTTTGATAGTTGTAAGACTTAAAGAGTCAATTTCAATACTTAAAACATCAATTTTAAGACTTAAAAGAAACAATTACAGGACATCAAATTCTCATTTCAACTTTAAAATATGACAACTCAAACATTAAGATAGATATTAAAAACTTTAAAATTGACCTTTTAAGTCTTTAAATTGGATTTTTAATTCTTGAAATTATCTTTTTGAATCTTAAAATTAGTATGTCAGAATATTTTAAAAAAATTATTGGTCATGGGCCAGTTGCACGACTAAGATCTTCTTACAAGAGAGTAACTGATTGTTGAAGGCTAGAGATGGTCATGGTGCAGGTTTGGTTAAACCCGGACTCGCACCTTGACCCTTTTATTTTTTATAGATCCAGACCTGAAACCGGACCCTAAGGGTCCAAAATTTTCAAACCCAGATTCAGATTTTTCTGGTCTGATGAGTCTAGAGTCCTTAAGTCCTTAATGGGTCGAAAAAATCTCTTTAATTTATGAAAATTGAATCATTTTGTAAGTCTTTAATATATTAAATATGAATAAACAAAATAATATGATGAACAAAATAATTTATGATTCAGGAAAATTTATAAACAGTTATACATGATAGATTGCTTACAGAAATTACTACAATTTTGAAGTGCTACCTACCTCTATGTCGACAAAAACCAAATCATAATAATATTAATGATCGACAACAACCAAGCAACACCAATTTGAAGAAAAAATCAGAATATATTCATGAACATAATAAAATCAGAAATTCAGATTAAATCAAAACAATATCATGATCGAACAAAACATCAACTTAAAATAACAAAAAATTAACTTCAAACAAAAACAAGTACAAACCCTAAATATTTAATTAACTGAAAAAAAAACAAGTATAAATTTGAGGCTGGCGGCGTCTATGACGTCTGTGAGGAAGAGTGACTGCAGCGAGAGTGAGGAAGGAGGACTAAGGAAGAATTGAGGAGGAAGAACTAAGGAAGAAGAAGAGAGGGACTAGCAGTGGCTTGTGAGTATTTGTTAACGGAATTTTAGGGTTAGCAAGAGTTCATGGAGTGACTTGTGAGTAATGTATATGATTGAAGTGGGTTGTGGGTTACATACTCAGATTCATAAATGTAATAAGAATTCATGATATTTAATTTTAAATATTTAATTTTATCGAGTTCAGGTCTGAGGGGCGAGTTAACTAACTACGAGTATTATTTAATTAAATAAACAACTAGTCTCTTGAGACAAATGCTTACTTATCTCAATTAAAAATAGTTTCTAAAAAACACCATATGTCACAAGAATTTATGTCTTCCATTTATTACCGCCTCTTTTTTTCTTTGTTATTCGTCACATTTTCTACCATCGCCGTATTAAGTCCATCATATTCTTTCACCCAATCGTCGTTAGAGCAGAACGTTTCTTCCTCCCAAGGAATATGTATTTACTCGCCAATTGAAACTTCTAGTCCGGTTAATACTTCTACAGAATCGCCAATAGAAACTTCTTCTCCGGTTAATATTTCTACAGAATCGCCAAAAGAAACTTCTTCTCCGGTTAATCGCTCAGGAACTTTCTTGAAAATCATCATAATTATTGTTGTTACGTATATCCAGAGGGTTATCATTGCCATTATTATATTCGTTGAATTTCGAAGGTACAACAGCCTCCATAGACATTAACTTTAAATGCTGATCATTCCATGTGCTTCTTGTAAATTTCCAACATAATTTTCTGTAAATGATCATTTCGTGGTTCATTGATTGCGTTGTTGTTCATAATTTTGAATTAATTCTCCTATTTTCTTGTGTTTTTAATTTTTTTAGATAATTTTGATTTATGTTATGACTATTTATTATTCACTTTTTTTTCACTTTAAGTTTTTTTTTTTACTTTAAGGAAGATAAATTTAAATTATATTTTTAAATAATATAATAATATATTTGTTGGATTCGTCATGATGCAAAGAATTTTTATATATAGTTTTTACAATTTTTAAATACGTATTAAGATATATTGATGCTTAAAATTAGTTTTAAAATGCGTGAAAAAAGCAAAGTGGACAAATAAGAAGAAAAGGATGGAGTTGGATTTTGTAATTTCTTGCTAATTGTTTGAAATATGCTTGGACAATCCCATGTATAATTAATGGGTTTTAATTGAATCTAATCTTATTATAATAAAAAAATTTGATATACGAATTGAATATTTTGAAGACACAAATTCGATGACATGGCGAAGAACGTACATAAGGTGAATTAGTGTGGCTTTGTTATATGTTATGTCTACATAATTATGAAAAATTATGAACAAGCAGTAGACGACCAACTACTCGTACATAATTTAATGAACTCAACAAATATAAATCAACGCCTCTCTTTAGAGACCGTTTCTATAAAAAGACGGCTCTCTAGGCCTAGGCCTAATAAATAAATAAAAAGAAAAAAGAAAAATCTAAAAACTTAGGCAATTTTTCCAAGTATCCACCTTCTTATTACTCCCAAAAACCTGATAAAAACTTCAATTTTTACTTCAAATTTACATAAAATACAATGTTAATCATATTAGACAAAAATATGAAAACTAATATTAAAATCCACGAATAACACTAAAAAATCATCATAAAAGGAGTGTAAAATTATACAAAGAAGTGCAAATAACTGCACTTATCAAATACTTTTTACTTAGAATATAAAGTGGCAACCCCTAAAACGAGAAAAGGCTATTTTTGTATTTAATGTACCGCTGCACAACAATGGAGAGTTACCTTGTAAGAGGATGTAGTTGATTCTACAAAGAAATCTAGCTTGGAATATTTATTGACGGTATTTCTCCAAGGACATTCAAGACATTCTATGATATTTCAAATGATAAGAGATAAATACCACCTCACTTCATTGTGTTACATGTATTGTAAATCGCACCGTAATTCTATTATTGATCTAAAGCTTCTCTTTGAGTTGTATTCATCGAGAACAAAGTTAACTTATACTGATATATATACTAGATGAAAACAACTTAGGGTTTTGTTAATAGGGTTAATTAGTCGAATAAGGGTTTTTTAAGTTGGGCCTTTATTTGTTGGCTTATTTAGCTTTTTCTGTTTGTTTTTAATATATTTTATGTCAAAGTTATAAAGTTTTAGGTCAAATATTAAAAGGGTTAACATCATATAATATGGGTCGATCCGACCTGATAGACCCATAAATGGATTAACCAGGTTTTTTTCAGGTTTAGATATTCAAGTTGAATCTAACCCATATAGATCAAATCGGGTTAACCTATTTAATTAATTGGGTCAAAAATCTAAACCCAAACCTGCTAATTTCGGGCCGGTTCTGATCAGATTTGCAGGTCGAGTCATCTTTTGCCAATCCTAATGTGGAGAGGTGATACATTTTGTATAAATTGATGTATCTCCAAATAAATAAAAAGACCGTTTGTCTAAAAAGACGGCTCTCCAGGCCTAGGCCTAACAAATAAATAAAAAGAAAAAAGAAAAATCTAATTACTGACGCGCGCGTTTGATTTCATTTTGAGTTGGTGTTATAAACTATTGAATTTGTTATTATAACCTATTAAAATTGGTGTTTGGAGTTGGTGTTATAACCTATTAAAGTTGGTATTATAACCTATTTGGAGATACCAACTTTAATAGGTTATAATACAAACTCTAATAAGTCATAATATCAACTTCAATAGGTTATAAGACCAACTTCAAATAGGATTGCACAGCGCGCGTTTTTCTGATAGTTATTTTTCTACTAATAATGGGTCGGCCCATTTGAGACACGTCTTTTATTAAGACGGTCTCAAGTAAGAATTTGTGTATATATTATCCATCCAATTCCCGGCAACGGTGCCAAAATCTTGATAGAAAATTTATTATAATCGCAAGTGAATGGTGCACGTGTAACTGCGGATCAAGCACGAGGAAAAAAGTTAATAAATTTGTTCAATTAATAACTACAAGGTACATGACAAGCAAATATAATTGGTATTAAATCTAAACTACTATGATTAATAATTAAAATAATGCAAATAAAGTAAATAAATAAAGCAAGAACGTACAACAAATTGATATGAACATGATTATAAAATAAGTCTATAATATCGAAAATCACTTTATTCTAGCATGGAAATCAATTATTCTCATAATTATATGAAACTGAATCTTCAACATGATTAAAAGTGATCTAATTATATAATGATGAACATGATATTAACAATAAGTAAAATCCTATTTATAATGCTAAATATGATGGAAATAAGTAAATAAAGATAATTAAATAAATAACTAAAAGACAAGATGAAGAAAAGAACTAACTGAAACATAAAAAGAAAAAAACATGGATTGCATGAAAATAATGAAAGATAGCAACGGAAAGAAATAAAAACTAAGTTTCTAACTCAGAACTCAAAAACTAAGAGAATTCATTAAATTAAGGCCTGAAAACTGAAAATAAAAAACTCACTTATTTATACTTATGTCCATTTTGGAAAAAATCCCAAAAATTAACTGCCATTTTTAAAAATCAATCAAAACTGAAATAACTTAAATAAATTGAAGTACTTTGTTTATCTTTTAGATAAGCTTATCCTTTCTAGTATTCTCTGCACACTAAAACTTTGAAGCTAAAATGTAATGAGAAAAAGGAATTTTCTTGTTCCACACTTGCATGCGTGATCACCCGTTTGATGTTTGTGGACCAACATTAGAAGAATGACATTAAACGTTCTATTATCTATACTTTGGTATATTTTATACTCGATTATATATAACGTACAATTTACACATCAAGGGTATGATAATTTACTATATTGGATAATTCATATTATGATATCCATGTGATTTTAATTAGATGTTAAAAAATAGATTTTTTATAATTCTGCTTTACGCATCTGTATTCCTACAAGATTTTAGTCTGTTGCAAAGTCTTTGGCAGTTTTTGAAAATTGGCTTTACATATTATCCTCATTTCGGATTCTTATGTCTTAAATGAATCCTCATGTCTTGTATTTTTTTTAAGTCTCAACAATTATTAAGAAGTATAAAAAATAAAGAGCAACAAGGAAAGAGAAATATCTAAGTGACTACACCTAGCAGCAATATGAAAGAATTAAGAGTAGCGTTGTAGTATCTTGTATTAAAATTTTTGTTTTCTTATAAAAATATTTTTTATAAAATAATATTGGGCAAAGTTATTTGTATTCTTACATGAAATTATTAGGCAACTATAGGAAGACCTGGGAAAATCTTATCCATCCCAAAAATTAATTCGAAACTTAACCGGAAAAATTGAGTTAAAATTTGAAAATGTTGACCGCAAATTCAAAAAATGACCGAAATCGAGAAACCTGTTAAAAAACGAGTCATTGTAGTACATCAAGTAAAAAAGAAACAAAATTTAACGGGATCATAAAAGAAGACAAAAGATTGTGAATGTTTCAAAAAAATTTAACTGGTATAAAAACTGTGAACTTTTGTTCTTTCCTCAAACAAAAAAAAAATTACAAAGAAAGCCCCTTGGTGAAGCAACAATAAACATATATTCCTCTTTCTGTTTGAAACTGAATATAATTAATTAGTCACTAAGGCTATTGTTAGTGGGATAATTAATCTGGATGACACTAACTTTACAAGTAACAAGAGTTCGTAGGCATAAAATCAGTAAGAATATTTCAAATGCACGATGCCTCTTAACTTAGAGGAACAATACCGAGATTTTGTTTAGTTGCGTGAGGCCTAAGTCAAATTCTCATGCTTACAAGAATAAATGAAATCATTCAATATCAAAATGATTGAATGTTTAAGTGAACTTTGTTCTCGATGAATACAACTCAAAGAGAAGCTTTAGATCAATAATAGAATTACGGTGCGATTTACAATACGTGTAAAACAATGAACTGAGGTGGTATTTATCTCTTATCATTTGACATATCATAGAATGTCTTCAATGTCCTTGGAGAAATACCGTCATCAAATATTCCAAACTAGATTTCTTTGTAGAATCAACTACATCCTCTTACGTGGTAACTCTCCATTGTTGTGCAGCGGTACATTAAATACAAAAATAACCTTTTCTCGTTTTAGGGGTTGCCACTTTATATTCTAAGTAAAAAGTATTTGATAAGTGCAGTTATTTGCACTTCTTTATATAATTTTACACTTCTTTTATGATGATTTTTTAGTCTTATTCGTGGATTTAAATATTAGTTTTCATATTTTTGTCTAATATGATTAACTTGTATTTTATGTAAATTTGAAGTAAAAATTGAAGTTTTTATCAGGTTTTGGGAGTAATAAGAGGGTGGAGGCTTGGAAAAATAGCCTAAGGCCCATAAAAGTGAAGAAAATTGGCTCAAAAGGTCCCAAGGGGAAAGTCATGAGTTGTCGCTAAGTTATATCAAAAGCCATGACACGTCGCTTAGCAAAAATGAGATCAGAAGATAAGCGACGAGCCGCACCAAAAAGCCACGACTTGCTACTAAGTCACTATTGTGCCAAATAAAGATCAGAGAGTATGCGACGAATTGTTGCATATTAGTTACGACTCGTCTTCAATAAACTAAAGTCAATATAATTGAACAAATTTATTAACTCGCTTCCTCGTGTTTGATCCGCAATTACACGTGCACCATTCACTTGCGATTATAATAAAATTTTCTATCAAAATTTTGGCGCCGTTGCCGGGAATTGGATGGATAATATATTCACAAATTCTTACTTGAGACCGTCTTTATAAAAGACGTGTCTCAAATGGGCCGACCCATTATTAGTAGAAAAATAACTACCAGAAAAACGTGCGCTGTGCAATCCTATTTGAAGTTGGTCTTATAACCTATTGAAGTTGATATTATAACTTATTAGAGTTTGTATTATAACCTATTAAAATTGGTATCGCCAAATAGGTTATAATACCAACTTTAATAGGTTATAACACCAACTCTAAACACCAATTTTAATAGGTTATAATAACAAATTCAATAGTTTATAACACCAACTCAAAATGAAATCAAACGCGCGTGTCAGTTTTTAGATTTTTCTTTTTTTCTTTTTATTTATTTATTAGGCTTAGGCCTGGAGAGCCGTCTTTTTATAAAAACGGTCTCTAAAGAGAGGCGTTGATTTATATTTGTTAAGTTCATTAAATTATGTACGAGTAGTTGGTCATGTACTGCTTGTTCATAATTTTTCATAATTATGTAGACATAACATATAACAATGCCACAATAACTCACCTTATGTACGTTCATCGCCATGTCATCGAATTTGTGTCTTCAAAATATTCAATTCGTATATCAAATTTTTTTATTATAATAAGATTAGATTCAATTAAAACCCATTAATTATGAAATTAGCAAGAAATTACAAAATCCAACTCCATCTTTTTCTTCTTATTTGTCCACTTTGCTTTTTTTTTTTCACGCATTTTAAAACTAATTTTAAGCGTCAATATATCTTAATACGTATTTAAAAATTGTAAAAATTATATATTAAAATTCTTTGCATGATGACGAATCCAACAAATATATTATTATATTATTTAAAAATATAATTTAAATTTATCTTCCTTAAAGTAAAAAAAAAAACTTAAAGTGAAAAAAAAGTGAAAATAAATAGTCATAACATAAATCAAAATTATCTAAATAAATTAAAAACACAAGAAAACAGGAGAATTAATTCAAAATTATGAACAACAATGCAATCAATGAACCACGAAATGATCATTTATAGAAAATTATGTTGGAAATTTACAAGAAGCACATTGAATGTTCAGCATTTAAAGTTAATGTCTATGGAGGCTGTTGTACCTTCGAAATTCAACGAATATAATAATGGCAATGATAACCCTCTGGATCATCATCATCATCATCCAGTCTTTTAAAAGAACAAATTGGATATACGTAACAACAATAATTATGATGATTTTCAAGAAAGTTCCAGAGCGATTAACCGGAGAAGAAGTTTCTTTTGGCGATTCTGTAGAAACGTTCTGCTCTAACGACGATTGGGTGAAAGAATATGATGGACTTAATACAGCGATGGTAGAAAATGTGACGAATAACAAAGAAAAAAAGAGGCGGTAATAAATGGAAGACATGATTGAGTTGCAGAGGTTTTCTTTTTGGGATTCGTAACCAAATTTCAGTATCTTTCGTTTGTTCTGAGAAGTTAGTTGTTAGCCTATTTATTTAACATAAATTCTTGTGACATATGGTGTTTTTTAGAAACAATTTTTAATTGTGTCGGTTTCTTATATAATTTTTAAAATATTGTAAGTAGGTATTAAGAATGATGTAAGTACACATTTAAAATATTGAAAGTAGGCATTAAGGATATGATAAGTAAGCATTTGTCTCAAGACACTAGTTGTTTATTTAATTAAATAATACTCGTAGTTAGTTAACTTGCCCCTCAGACCTGAACCCGATAAAATTAAATATCCTGAATTCTTATTACTGATTTATGAATCTGAGTATGTAACCCACAACCCACTTCAATCATATATATTACTCACAAGTCACTCCATGAACTCTTGCTAACCCTAAAATTCCGTTAACAAATGCGCTGTAGCCCGCCACTGCTAGTCCCTCTCTTCTTCTTCCTTAGTTCTTCCTCCTCAATTCTTCCTTAGTCCTCCTTCCTCACTCTCGCCGCAGTCACTCTTCCTCACAGACGTCATAGACGCCGCCAGCCTCAAATTTATACTTGTTTTTTTTCAGTTAATTAAATATTTAGGGTTTGTACTTGTTTTTGTTTAAAGTTAATTTTTTGTTATTTTAAGTTGATTTTTTGTTCGATCATGATATTGTTTTGATTTAATCTGAATTTCTGATTTTATTATGTTCATGAATAAATTCTGATTTTTTCTTCAAATTGGTGTTGCTTGGTTGTTGTCGATCATTAATGTCATGGTATCACTTATTTAATTTACTTATTTATTTAAATTATTAATATCATATTACCTTAATACCCTTTGACCTTTCGGATTGACCTTGACTTTTAGTCAATGGGCTTTTTTTGAATTCCCCAATCTCCTTAATTGACCCATAAGCTAGTAACCTTCAAAATACCCTAACTTCCCCTGGGAGGTAACCTCCAGATTGACCCAACTTCCCATTCATCCCTCATTGCATGGTTCTCCTTCTTTCAAGGCTGATAACTACCCACTGTCCCCATGATAATTAACTTCCTCTCTGAAGTAACTTCCTCCTTCACCATTATAAATAGGGACAACCATCAGAGAGGAGGGGGACATCTGAAAATAATCCTCTTAAGTATCCTTACTCATACTCCACTTCATGAGCCTACCAAAATATAAAAAATATCAACCTTGATATCTTAATTTTTACATTCATTTATAGACGTCTATTCAATAATCTCACAACAACGTTCTAACTTGAGCGTCGGAGGAGTTTTCCGGGAGATCACCCCCGGATAAGGCTAACGTGTTGTGTTGCAGGAATCCGAGTCGCTTCCTTTCACGAATCGCCGCTCCTGATAACGCTTCTACTAACGGTATTTCAAGTGTTTTCCACTTCCTCGTTACACCACCGAAACAGTTTGGCACCGTCTGTGGGGATTGAATAAAAAGTCATGGCTCCCAAAAGGAATCCAACTCAAACCGCCACCGTGCACAACATAGATACAGACACTTCCGCAAGTCACGCTAATAATCAAGCCGTAACTCGTCGTGATCTGGACATGCTAGCACGAAACCTCACTGCCGCTTTTCCAGAACAACTCCGCGCTGTCATGAGTAACAATAATCCCCCTCAACAGCAAGTATTGGAAGAGATGGCTGACCAAATAAAAAACCTGCGAGAACGAATTGAACCCCACCAGGAGATACCAAAATCCTATGAATCTCAAGATGGGAACTCGAGGATGTCACACTCCAGTAGGCGCAATAAGAAAAGGCGGGAGAGATCGAGGACCCACACAAGTCTCAACAGGACTGACCCGTGAGATGACGAATCTAAAATCGCTTCTCGAGACGCCCGTACCTACCTGGAAAACAAGAAGCAGAGGGTGTTCGAAAGTGTTCAATCATTGGTGGATAAAAGGAGAGAAGAAAGGAAGAAAGCGCAATTCACGGGATCTAGCCATCCCACCAGCCCCGTCATAATGCCGCGGAATGAGACTGGCGAGGGTAATCTTTCCGAACACCCCATGCCAATAAGCTCCCCGCTGGCTCCGAAAGTGCTGAATACTCCCAATCCGGCGAAAATAAAGATCCCAAACATGGCGGCCTTCGATGGAACATCCTGCCCGGGGGAACACCTGATGGCCTACAAGAACCTGATGCTGCTGTACACCACTAACACATCACTGGGTGCAGGTTCTTCCCAACTACTCTTACTGGAGTAGCTCTGACGTGGTACACCTCCCTTCCAGGGGGAAGTATCCACAACTTTGCCCAACTAGAAGGCAAATTCCTGGGTCACTTTGTAGCATCCAGAAGGCAGGAAAAGTCAAACTTCCACTTGCTTAGCATAACGCAATTGGAAGGGGAATCTGTATCGTCATATTTGAAGAAGTTTCACGAGGCGGTATTGGAAGTAACTGACTTGGAAGAGTCAGTCGCATTAAACGCCCTGATCAACGGAATGAAGGCTCAAAGGCTAAAGTTCTAGTTGGTCGAGAGTCAAGTGAAGACATATGCGGAGGCCATGAAGCAATGTCAAAGCTATGTCACGGCCTTCGAGATATGTCAGGCACATGACCCCAAGAAACGAAGGTCGGAAAAGAAAGATCCAATATCCAATCATCCCTCAAGGAACAGAGAGGAACATTCATCAAGGAGGGATAGAAACTACTTGCCGCGTCGTCCAGAACCTCCGTCAGATATGGGGTCTCCACGATCCAGACACGTGTATGTCGCTGAAGGAAAGCCCAGGACGCGGAATTTATTAGATAGAGGCAACGATCCGCTGTTCAAACGGAACAGGAAGGACATATTCTTCGCCATCCGGGATCAGTTGCCAACTCCACCTCCTACTACCACCCTCTCTGATCGACGCAACTACAATCTGTGGTGTGATTACCACAAAGAACACGGCCACACTTTGGCCCAATGTCGCGAACTCAAGCGTATCCTACATCAGCTAGCCGACAAGGGGGAGCTATCAAGGTTCATCAATCGAAAAGACTATGGCACGAGAGGCAACGCGGAAAGAAGGCCTTGGAACTAGAAAAGAAACGAGGCTAGGCGTGAAAGTTCCAACACACAAGGAACCATCAATATGATTTTCAGCGGCTACACCGAGGAATATCCTACAATCCGCGCCGAGAAAGACAGCGTCCATACTCTGTTCAAAGGATCCCCAAAAACCACCTCAAGTGGGCCGATCATGAGATTTGATGCCACTACTTCCCAACCATTGCAACAACCACACACTGATCCTTTAGTGGTTACCATCAAGATTGGGCAAATGATGGTGAGGCAAGTATTGGTGGATACCGGAAGCACAGCCGATCTTATAACGATGGAATGCCTAAGAAAAATGAAATTCGAAGAAAAGCACCTACAACCCCTTGATAAACCTTTGATTGGGTTTGGAGGAAACCAGGTCATTCCAATGGGAATAATCATACTCCCTGTGCGAGTAAGGGAAAGAAGCAGAAGCAGAACAATGCCCGTGCGATTCACAGTGGTAGATCTGACGTTTCCCTACAACGCCATCATGGGACTCCCACTCATCAACAAGATCAAAGCGGCAATCTTCCCTCACCAACTCTTGTTACAGTTTGAGCAGGACGACGGACAAGTGGGTATCCTCAAGGGAGACCAAGTAATGGCCCGCCAATGCCTCATCAACACCATGAAACGAGGAACTTCCGTCATCCCTTCTAAAAGAGGAAGGGGAGAAAAGTCTCCTTTCGTCATGAGTATAGATGGACAATAGCCCTCATTCATCAGTCTCAATTTCAACTAAAAGCAGCGTTAGTCGAATTAGACAATAGCTCTTATTCATCAGTTACAATCGTTTGTCCGTGACAATTTCAATTTCAATATAACAGAAGTTTCAACAATTTATTCATCATCCAACGTCAAGTTCCAACGTTCCAAATTATTCGATGTTATATTCTACTTTCTCATAATTATCTAGTCTTCAAAATGTAGAGTGGTCGGATGTACTCGACATCCGTTTACACAGCCTTAAGTTATCAAGTATCAGACGCCCACTAAACTTCCTTATTGAAAATCTTGTTAAAATTAGTGTTTTCCATAGACTCGGCAGCAATCAGTGGCATCTGTAAAGTCGGACCCCAAAATAGGTCTTAAAAGCTAAGAACCTTGGGATAAATCTAAGTATGAAAGGATTGTTCATAATTCCTACGACTTATAGACGTGGCTGGTCAGTTGCCGCATCCTCCTTGCCAACGGAAGCGTTGACCACACATCCGCGGAAGTATTCCATTTTCCACGAACTGCCCGACAAATGCAAAAAGTAGTTGAGGCTTCTGAATTGAATCTTTAAAACTTGCAGAAGATATCACGAAGGAGCCGTGGTGGCTATAGCACTTCGAGAATATTGGTCGTGTCTGCAGAGTCTATAAGTCGGACTCTATATATGACCAACTTTCTTGCAATTTTTCTAAGTTATGAAGATTCCGCAATGAGTCTATGCAGGTATTATTTATTCCGCGGCAATGTTCTATATAGCTGAGTTCACTTGCCTTAGTGTTGCCCTACAATTCCTATAAGGCATGAAAAATTATTTTGGAAGATATCCGTGTCATCGATAAGTCGGACCCCCAATGAGAGGGGGAATATCGATAGTTTTTCTAAATACTTAGACACTTGAATATGTCCGGGGAGTCGATAAGTCGGACTCCCAAGGTGTGTGAAGATGTCGATAGTTTCTCATGAAGCCGGAGGGTCGATAAGTCGGACCCTAATTTAGACCCCAAAAGGTAAAAACGTTGGGAAAAATCTAAGTATGAGGATTGTTCATTCTACTAATTTACCCTATTAACAAAACCCTAAGTTGTTTTCATCTAGTATATATATCAGTATAAGTGAACTTTGTTCTCGATGAATACAACTCAAAGAGAAGCTTTAGATCAATAATAGAATTACGATGCGATTTACAATACATGTAAAACAATGAAGTGAGGTGGTATTTATCTCTTATATTTTGAAATATCATAGAATGTCTTGAATGTCCTTGGAGAAATACCGTCATCAAATATTCAAAGCTAGATTTCTTTGTAAAATCAACTACATCCTCTTACGTGGTAACTCTCCATTGTTGTGCAGCGGTACATTAAATACAAAAATAGCCTTTTATCATTTTAGGGGTTGCCACTTTATATTCTAAGTAAAAAGTATTTGATAAGTGCAGTTATTTGCGCTTCTTTATATAATTTTACACTCCTTTTATGATGATTTTTTAGTGTTATTCGTGGATTTTAATATTAGTTTTCATATTTTTGTCTAATATGATTAACATTGTATTTTATGTAAATTTGAAGTAAAAATTGAAGTTTTTATCAGGTTTTTGGGAGTAATAAGAGGGTGGAGGTTTGGAAAAATAGCCTAAGGCTCATAAAAGTGAAGAAAATTGGCTCAAAAGGTCCAAGGAGAAAGTAATGAGTTGTCGCTAAGTTATATCAAAAGCCATGACACGTCGCTTAGCAAAAATGAGATCAGAAGATAAGCGACGAGCCGCCCCAAGAAGCCACGACTTGCTACTAAGTCACTATTGTGCCAAATAAAGATCAGAGAGTATGCGACGAATTGCTGCATATTAGTTGCGACTCGTCTTCAATCAACTAAAGTCAATATAATAGGGCAGAGAGTATGCGGCGAATCGCCCCTCAAAAGCAATGGCTTATTGCTTGTCGCTGAAAGTCGCGTGCTGGCAGTTTCCTTCACAACTTCTTTTATTTAAGTTATTTCAGTTTGATTTATTTTTAAAAATGGCAGTTACTTTTTGGGATTTTTTCCAAAATGGACATAAGTATAAATAAGTGAGTTTTTTATTTTCAGTTTTCAGGCCTTAATTTAATGAATTCTCTTAGTTTTTGAGTTCTTAGTTAGAAACTTAGTTTTTATTTCTTTCCATTGCAACTTTTCATTATTTTCATGCAATCCATGTTTTTTTTTTATGTTTCAGTTAGTTCTTTTCTTAATCTTGTCTTTTAGTTATTTATTTAATTATCTTCATTTACTTATTTCCATCATATTTAGCATTATAAATAGGATTTTACTTATTGTTAATATCATGTTCATCATTATATTTAGTGAGTAGATTTTGTTTTTAATATTAAGGGATTGACCCTAATTCGAGTTACGAAATAATTTTATTTTATTAATTATATGGAATTTGAATCCATGATTGAATTTGTGTTCGATGAACATAAGTTTAAATATCTTTATTAACCTTTTCAATAAAACAGAAATTTGAGATTTAGATTTATTTAGGACTGAGGTATATTTAAGTTAAATTCATACTAGTTTAGCTAATAAAACAGAATTTTGAGGATTAATATTAATAAGGTCTCAAACTAGATATTGATTAATAAAGTGAAAACTTGAGATTAATTAGATTACTTTTAATCATGTTGAAGATTCAATTTCATATAATTATTGTGTTGAAGTGGTTAGAATTTTAAATCATTGTCATATTCTTGATATTACTTGGTAAGTTGCGATTTTATGGGTTTCTAAGCTATTTTGGCACTTTCGCGCATAAAGTAGCTCAAACTTAGTTTATTTTGCACGAAACTTGGCACACCACACTATTTGGTATATATTATTGCGTTGAAGTGGTTAGAATTGAAAATCATAGTCATATTCTTAATATTGTATGGTAAGCTGCGATTTTATGGGTTTTTTAAGCTATTTTGACACTTTCGCGCATAGAGTAGCTCAAACTTAGTTTGTTTTGCACGAAACTTAGCAAACAAAAGTATTTGGTATGTATTATTATGTTGAAGTGGTTAGAAATGAAAATCATAGTCATATTCTTAATATTACTTGGTAAGTTGCGATTATATGGGTTTTTAAGCTATTTAGGAACTTTCGCACATAAAGTACCTCAAACTTGGTTTACTTTGCACGAAATTTGGCACACAACACTATTTGGTATATATTATTGTGTTGAAGTGGTTAGAATTGTAAATCTTAGTCGTATGCTAAAAAATTACGTGTTAAGTTGCGATTTTATGGGATTTTAAGTGTTTTTGGGAGTTTCGCGCATAAAGTAGCTCAAACTTTGTTTGTTTTGTACGAAAATTGGCACACCCCACTATTTGGTATATATTATTGCGTTGAAGTGGTTAGAATTGTAAATCATAGTCATATTCCTAATATTACTTGGTAAGTTACGATTTTATGGTTTTTTAAGCTATTTTGGCACTTTCCCGCATAAAGTAGCTCAAACCTTGTTTATGTTGCACGAAACTTGGGACACCACACTATCTGGCATATGTTATTGAGATGAAGTGGTTATTATTTTAAATCATATTCATATTCTTAATATTACTTGTTAAGTTGCGAATTTATGGGTTTTTAAGTGTTTTTGGCAATTTCGCGTATAAAGTAGCCCAAACTTTGTTTTGCACGAAACTTTGCACACAACACTATTTGGTATATATTATTGTGATGAAGTGGTTAGATTTGTATATCGTAGTCATATTCTTAATATTACTTGGTAAGTTGCAATGTTATGGGTCTTTA
Organism: Amaranthus tricolor; assembly: GCF_026212465.1. Classification (NCBI taxonomy): domain Eukaryota; kingdom Viridiplantae; phylum Streptophyta; class Magnoliopsida; order Caryophyllales; family Amaranthaceae; genus Amaranthus; species Amaranthus tricolor. Next base: position 30,085,624 of record NC_080048.1, read on the forward strand.
AGCTATTTTGTAACTTTCGTGCATAAAGTAGCTCAAACATGGTTTGTTTTGTACGAAACTTAGCACACAACACTATTTGGTATATATTAGTGTGTTGAAGTGGTTAGAATTGTATATCATAGTCAGATTCTTAATATTACTTGGTAAGTTGCGATTTTATGGCTTTTAAGCTATTTTGGCAGTTTCGCGTATAAAGTAGCTCAAATTTGGTTTGTTTTGCACGAAACTTGGCACACAACACTATTTGGTATATATTATTGGGATGAAGTTGTTAGAACTGTATATCGTAGTCATATTCTTAATATTACTTGGTAAGTTGCGATGTTATGGGTCTTTAAGCAATTTTGAAACTTTCGCGCATAAAGTAGCTCAAACTTGGTTTGTTTTGCGCGAAACTAGGCACACAACATTATTTTGTATATATTATTGTGTTGAAGCGGTTAGAATTGTAAGTCACAGTCATATTCTTAATATTACTTGGTAAGTTGCGATTTTATGGCTTTTAAGCTATTTTGGCAGTTTCGCGTATAAAGTAGCTCAAATTTGGTTTGTTTTGCACGAAACTTGGCACACAACACTATTTGGTATATATTATTGTAATGAAGTTGTTAGAACTGTATATCGTAGTCATATTCTTAATATTACTTGGTAAGTTGCGATGTTATGGGTCTTTAAGCAATTTTGAAACTTTCGCGCATAAAGTAGCTCAAACTTTGTTTGTTTTGCGCGAAACTAGGCACACAACATTATTTTGTATATATTATTGTGTTGAAGTGGTTAGAATTGTAAGTCACAGTCATATTCTTAATATTACTTGGTAAGTTGCGATTTTATGGGTTTTTAAGCTATTTTGGCACTTTCCCGCATAAAGTAGCTCAAACTTGGTTTATTTTGCACGAAACTTGGGACACCCCACTACATGGAATATGTTATTGCGTTGAAGTGGTTATTATTTTAAATCATAGTCATATTCTTAATATTACTTGGTAAGTTGCGATTTTATAGGTTTTTAAGCTATTTTGGCACTTTCGCGCATAAAGTCGCTCAAACTTGGTTTGATTTGTATGAAACTTGGCACACAATACTATTTGGTATATGTTATTGTGTTGAAGTGGTTAGAATTGTAAATCTTAGTCATATGCTTAAAATTACGTGTTAAGTTTCGATTTTATGTGTTTTGAAGCGTTTTTGGCACTTTCGCGCATAAAGTAGCTTAAATTTGGTTTTTTTTTGCACGAAACTTGGCACGCAACACTATTTTATATATATTATTGTGTTGGAATGGTTAGAATTTAAAATCATAGTCATATGCTACAAATTACGTGTTAAGTTGTGATTTTATGGGTTTTCAAGTGTTTTTGGCAGTTTCGCGCATAAAGTAGCTCAAACTTGGTTTGTTTTGCACGAAACTTGGCACACAACACTATTTGGTATATATTATTGTGTTGAAGTGGTTAGAATTTTAAATCATAGTCATATTCTTAATATTACTTGGTAAGTTGCGATTTTATGGGTTTTAAGCTATTTTGGCACTTTCGCGCATAAAGTAGCTCAAATTTGGTTTGTTTTGCACGAAACTTGGCACACCACACTATTTGGTATATATTATTGGTTGAAGTGGTTAGAATTATAAATCATAGTCATATTCTTAATATTACTTGGTAAGTTCCGATTTTATGGGTTTTTAAGCTATTTTGGCACTTTTGTGCATCAAGTAGCTCAAACTTTGTTTGTTTTGCACGAAACTTCGCACACAACACTATTTGGTATATATTATTGTGTTGAAATGGTTAGAATTGTATATCTTAGTCATATTCTTAATATTACTTGGTAAGTTGCGATTTTATGGGTTTTTAAGCTATTTTGGCACTTTCGCGCACAAAGTGGCTCAAACTTGGTTTGTTTTGCACGAAACTTGGCACACAACACTATTTGGTATATATTATTGTGTTGAAGTGGTTAGAATTTGAAATCATAGTCATATTCTTAATATTACTTGGTAAGTTGCGATTTTATTGATTTTAAGCTATTTTGGCACTTTCGCGCATAAAGTTGCTCAAACTTGGTTTGTTTTGCACGAAACTTGGCACACCACACTATTTGGTATATATTATTGGTTGAAGTGGTTAGAATTATAATTCATAGTCATATTCTTAATATTACTTGGTAAGTTCCGATTTTATGGGTTTTTAAGCTATTTTGGCACTTTTGTGCATCAAGTAGCTCAAACTTTGTTTATTTTGCACGAAACTTCGCACACAACAATATTTGGTATATATTATTTTTTTGAAATGGTTAGAATTGAAAATCATAGTCATATGCTAGAAATTACGTGTTAAGTTGCGATTTTATGGGTTTTTAAGTGTTTTTTGGCACTTCTGCGCATAAAGTAGCTCAAACTTGGGTTTTTTGTACTAAACTTGGCACACAAGAGTATTTGGTATATATTATTGTGTTGAAGTGGTTAGAATTGTATATCATAGTCATATTCTTAATATTACTTGGTAAGTTGCGATTTTATTGCTTTTAAGCTATTTTGGCAGTTTTGCGTATAAAGTAGCTCAAATTTGGTTTGTTTTGCACGAAACTTGGCACACAACACTATTTGGTATATATTATTGTGATGAAGTGGTTAGAATTGTATATCGTAGTCATATTTTTAATATTACTTGGTAAGTTGCGATGTTATGGGTCTTTAAGCTATTTTGAAACTTTCGCGCATATAGTAGCTCAAACGTGGTTTGTTTTGCGCGAAATTTGGCACACCACACTATTTGGTTTATATTATTGCGTTGAAGTGGTTAGAATTGTAAATCATAGTCATATTCTTAATATTACTTGGTAAGTTGCGATTTTATGGGTTTTTAAGCTATTTTGGCACTTTCGCGCATAAAGTAGCTCAAACTTGGTTTGTTTTGCACGAAACTTGGCACACAACACTATTTGGTATATATTATTGTGTTGAAGTGGTTAGAATTTTAAATCATAGTCATATTCTTAATATTACTTGGTAAGTTGCGATTTTATGGGTTTTAAGCTATTTCGGCACTTTCATGCATAAAGTAGCTCAAACTTGGTTTGTTTTGCACGAAACTTGGCACACCACACTATTTGGTATATATTATTGGTTGAAGTAGTTAGAATTATAATCATAGTCATATTCTTAATATTACTTATGGTAAGTTGCGATTTTATGGGTTTTTAAGTTATTTTGGCACTTTAGCGCATAAAGTAGCTCAAACTTGGTTTGTTTTGCACGAAACTTGGCACACAACACAATTTGGTATATATTATTGTGTTGAAGTGGTTAGATTTGAAAATCATAGTCATATTCTTAATATTACTTGGTAAGTTGCGATTTTATGGCTTTTTTTTGCTATTTTGGCAGTTTCGCGTATAAAGTAGCTCAAATTTGGTTTGTTTTGCACGAAACTTGGCACACAACACTATTTGGTATATATTATTGTGATGAAGTGGTTAGAATTGTATATCATAGTCATATTCTTAATATTACTTGGTAAGTTGCGATTTTATGGCTTTTAAGCTATTTTGGTAGTTTCGCGTATAAAGTAGCTCAAATTTGGTTTGTTTTGCACGAAACTTGGCACACAACACTATTTGGTATATATTATTGTGATGAAGTTGTTAGAATTGTATATCGTAGTCATATTCTTAATATTACATTGTAAGTTGCGATGTTATGGGTGTTTAAGCTATTTTGAAACTTTCGCACATAAAGTAGCTCAAACTTGGTTTGTTTTGCGCGAAACTTGGCACACCATACTGTTTGGTATATATTATTGCGTTGAAGTGGTTAGAATTGTAAATCTTAGTCATATTCTTAATATTACTTGGTAGGTTGCGATTTTATTGGTTTTTAAGCTATTTTGGCACTTTCGCGTATAAAGTAGCTCAAACTTGGTTTGTTTTGCACGAAACATGGCACACAACACTATTTGGTATATATTATTGTGTTGAAGTGGTTAGATTTGAAAATCATAGTCATATTCTTAATATTACTTGGTAAGTTGCGATTTTATGACTTTTTTTTTTGCTATTTTTGCAGTTTCGCGTATAAAGTAACTCAAATTTAGTTTGTTTTGCACGAAACTTGGCACACAACACTATTTGGTATATATAAATGTGATGAAGTGGTTAGAATTGTATATCGTAGTCATATTCTTAATATTACTTGGTAAGTTGCGATGTTATGGGTGTTTAAGCTATTTTGAAACTTTCACGCATAAAGTAGCTCAAACTTGGTTTGTTTTGCAAGAAACTTGGCACACAACACTATTTGGTATATGTTATTGTATTGAAGTGGTTAGAATTGTAAATCTTAGTCATATGCTTAAAATTACGTGTTATGTTGCGATTTTATGGGTTTTTAAACGTTTTTGGCACTTTCGCGCATAAAGTAGCTCAAACATGTTTTTTTTTGCACGAAACTTGGCACGCAACACTATTTGGTATATATTTTATTGTGCTGAAGTGGTTAGAGTTGTATATCATAGTCATATTCTTAATATTACTTGGTAAGTGTCGATTTTAAGGGTTTTTAAGCTATTTTGGCACTTTCGTGTATAAAGTAGCTCAAACTTGGTTAGTTTTGCACGAAACATGGCCCACAACTTTATTTTGTATATGTTATTGTGTTGAAGTTGTTAGAATTGTAAATCATAGTCATATTCTTAATATTACTTGGTAAGTTTCGATTTTATGGGATTTTAAGCTATTTTGGCACTTTCCCGCATAAAGTAGCTCAAACCTCGTTTATTTTGCACGAAACTTGGGACACCACACTATCTGGCATATGTTATTTCATTGAAGTGGTTATTATCGTAAATCATAGTCATATTCTTAATATTACTTGGTAATCAGTATCATCATCACCTAAGCCGACCGTATGAGTACGCAGGCTACTCTGGCGCTCAAAGTGACTACGCACATGGTCTAGGGTAGTTGAACGTTGGGCCTGACTGCGTCTGGCCGCCTGTTCCTACCTGGCTCGCCTTGCAGAACCCATAACCCCCCTCTCATGGGGATCCCCTCTCAGTAAACTCGGCCTAGAACTATTGCCGCTTAATAACCCTCTAAAAAATCCTTTTCCTTTTCCTTGATTTCCAGCCATTTACTACAATTTTTTATATTTTAATAAACTATTAATAAAAAATTAAAAGCATAAAAAATTAAATTAAGTTATTTTCATTTTAATTACACGTACAATATTAATTTAATAAACATTTAAGTAAATTTAATAAACACTTACAATCATATAAATTATTAACAACTAAAATAATTCACACATATAAACAAATAAACAATTATCATATTAATAAATAATGAAGCAACTTAAATTTAATAAACAAATAAAATAAAATTTTATTAACAATTATTATATTAAAAATTAATTAACAACTAATTTTTAATTAATATATTATTATTATATTAAAAAATAATTAAATATTTAAATATATTATTTAAATTCAAAACTAATTATTATAATAACATTATCATAATATAATAATATATTAAAATAAAATAATTTATCACAACATTTAGTAAATAAATTAAACAAAACAAATTCAATCGAAATAAAAAAAAAATTCATTCGAAATTCAAAAAAAAAATAATATATATATAATTATAGTCGTACAAAAAGTGCGATTGTACCTAGGTTGAGTCGCACAAAAAGTGCAACTCGACCTAGGTACCATCGCACTTTTTGTGCGACTGATAAAATTTTTTTTTTTTGAATTTAGAATTTAAATTCAAAACTACTTCTTATAATAACATTATCATAATATAATTTATTACAACATTTATTAAATAAAAATAACTTAAAAAATAAATTAATTAAACAAAAGAAATTCATTCGAAATTCAAAAAAAAAAAAAAAAATCAGTCGAACGAAAAGTGCGACTGTACCTATGTTGAATCTAGAGGTGATCAAACACCGGGCCGGGCTGAGAGGCAAAAATTTGCCCATTAATGCGGGTCGGGTCGGTCCGGGCCGAAGCGTGGGCCAAAAAGTTCCTGCCCAAACCCGTACTATGCGGGCTTGCGGGCCTATGTTATATATTATTTATATATAATTAAAAACACAAATTACAAATAAATAAAATAAACAAATACAATTGTTGCATATTATACATAATTTAAAACACAAATTACAAATACTTGAAATAAACAAATAATTGTTACATATTACATATTATACAAATTACAATTAATTGGTTGTGCTTATGATATAATTCATATGATATGGCCATATGGGAAAATAAGCTTAATATTAGATGCTCAATGCTCAGAAGAGTAGTGCGGCTAAGAATTATGTAGGTGCAATATTAGATGTTGAGCTTAATATTCCTATTGGGGTATTTGTTTATTGTTGACTTGCAAAGAAGAGAACAAATCATGAACACACACTTTTTCGGGCCGGGCCGGGCTGGCCCGCGGGCCAAACACCAAATCCCAAACCCATCCCAAAAAAAAATCGGGCCACTTATTTTCTACCCAAACCCGCCCATCCGGCCATATTTTGATACCCAAACCCTCACTTTTTCGGGCCGGGTCGAACCGGGCCGACGGGCCGGGCCGCCCATGATCACCTCTAGTTGAATCGCACAAAAAGTGCGACTCGACCTAGGCACAGTCGCACTTTTTGTGCGACTGATATTTTTTTTTGTTTAATTTTCGAATTACATTAAAATATAAATTACCTCGAGTTTTTGTTAACGACTTCAATTCCAAAGCTTTAGCTCCGATTAATTTTATTTGTAGATTTTGTGTTTTTGGAAGTGATAAGAGTGTTATTGAGTGAGTTTGAAGTGTTTTATAGAGGTTTTAAGTCCAGTGGCAAATTCGTAATTTTTTAAAGTTTAGGGGCAAATTAGTAATTTCATTAGGGGGTGGCGATAAAATGGAAAGGGTGGCAAAAAATAAAAATTGGGATAATATAATTGTAACAGTGATGAAACCAGTTATGTGTAAGGAATGGGAGAGGTCACTACGACACTCACTAAATCACCAACTCGAGACAATCCTTCAAATATCCAAACCAATCAACCCAAAATATCACACAACAAGAATATGAAATATGGACAGCAATATTTCAGTCACAAAGCATCAATAATAAGCGGAATAAGATGCAAGCAACACACACAAATTATACGTGGAAAACTCGTTCGATGTGAAGGATAAAAACCACGGGACCTCTTGAGGAGTCCACCCTTAATATTCTCTTATTGATGATAAAAATTGAGGGTAAAATGAACCCAATGTAGTTCACAACAATCTACAGCCCACCAACAACAATAAACAATAAGAGATTGGAATTAGAGAGCAAGAGAAGTAGAAAACACCCAAAAACAGCACTTCTGTCCAGAGACAACTTTGACCAAACTAGAGCTCAAACAACGATCCAACCGTTCAAAATGAAGCTTTTGATGTCAGGAACAAACTGCTAAAATTTGAGGATGTTCCAACGGTACAATTTTCGACAACGGAAAGATTACTGAAGTCTGCCATAAAAACTCTGAAAATGAAAACCTCACTTTTCTCTCGATTTTGTGTGTGTTGTTCTTAAAAACTACACTACCTCTCCTGGTCACATGTTTACCACAAGATAACCCCTCTAAAACTTTTAGAGGAAGTCACAACTTAAGTCTCTAAATTAAATTTAATCCAAGCTAGTAAAATGTAATAAAAAATAGACCAACTGAATGGACCAAAACAAGAAACATTTTACTTCAATTGGATTGGACCCATAACATTATGTGGGTTTTGAATAAGAGCAAAAATTCCTTTTTCTTATTTAGGTGATAAAAATTACTAATTTTAGAACAAAACAATGAAGCCAATTACTTAAAAAAGGAAGAAAGGGAAATATAGACCAACCCTAGAAGGAAAGAAAGAAAGAAGAATCTTACTCTAAAAAAGAAATTACTTCAAGAATAAATACATAAATAGTTAAATACAATAAATAATTAAAAAAGGTTTTTACAATAAAGGAAACATTATGAGAACCAGTCTCGTGTCATTCAAATTAAGTATCACATTTCTGAATAAGTGTCAAAAAGGTTTATACTCCATCTTATTATTAGTGGTTCATTTACTTTTACATATTTCTCAATTTACATATTAAATTTAAATATTTTTTATTTTGTACAATTAAAAATAAAAAAAATTAATACTATTAATAAAATTTATATTGTTATGAATCAAACAATAAGATTTCAATTGACTATAATTTAGTGCATACATTATGAATAAAATAAAAGATAAAAATAATTAATAAATTAATTTAAAAAAATAAATGAGATAGAATAGGAGTATAAAATTTTCACCAAACATATCGATTGGAGACTTTGAAATTGAGTAGAATGCCCACTATCCTAAGTGGGCGTCATAAGAGAAAGCTTAGTTTTTTTAGCATTTTTGAAACTTTATTATTGAAATATTGTGCTGTTTGAGATTTCACAAATACCATAGGAAAATTCTCCAATGGTTGGAAGAAGGAATCAAAGAAAAGAGAATGCTATAAATGAGAGTGCCCACTTTGAGATAATGAGATTCCACATTTGGGCAAATTTAAGGCAACTTACTCTCTATAATTTCATTCATTCGCTTGTTTTATGTACTCCCTCCTGACTTTGTCTGTTTTTACTTTTTGTTACTATTTACTTATGAAGTATTTGGCAAATTAGCTTATTAAATAATTATTTTGGTGAACTAGCTAGTGCTAGTATTTGATGAACTAGCTGGTTGGGTGGTCAAACTAGCTAGTGCTAGTGGGTGGTCAAACTAGTTAGTGCTACTGTTTGGTGAATTAGTTGATTGAAACAATTTATTGATATGAATAAGCTGTTTTTGAACAAACTGCTCATAGCAACAGGTTCAAATCAGCTGGTCAACTCAGTCAATAAAATCAATTGGTCAAATCAACTATTATAATCAGTTATCAGCTATCAATCATTTGCTTTTATATTTTTTTCTATAAGTTTAAACACAGTTAAATGAGGTATATTGGTTTTTCTCAATGCTAGTATCATTAATATCAACTTTTCATAATTTTTCACTATACACAATTAGAGCTATTTTGAGTTAATTAAAATATTACTGTGATAAGCGTAAAAAAGCTAATAGGTTGAACATAATCAAATATCTCGTATAATTGACAGTATTTCTTTTTTTATGTACTCCATACACTTGAAGTTTTGGGAATTAAATAATTAGTTGTACACTTGTACTATACTCCCACTTTTATTTGTGTATAATAGTAAAAGTGTATAGAACACGGTTAATTTATACATATTACATGTACACTTGTAGTTTAAATATGACATTTTTTTATATCTAACTAAATATAACTACTTTTTGTTAAAATAAAAAGAAGTGGAAACAATAGGCTCATATGTCAAGTGATTGAACTCTCATCCCCCACTAATTACTAGGGATGGTCATGGGTCCAAGACCCTGTTGGACCCGCCCCGGACCCGTCCCTTTTTTAAGGGTCTGGGTCTTAATTTGTGAGACCCATCGGATCCGAATCCGGGTCTGGATTTAAAAAATTTCTGATGGGTCCGGGTCCGGGTCCAAAGGTGAAGACCCGGACCCGGACCCGGACCCGGACCCTAAACTTTTAAATTTTATATTTTAAATTTCTGATATTATGAATGGAGTGGCGCATTCTCATTCTCAAATCCAGTAAAGCATCCTCGAAGACGAAAACCCTGAACTTTCAAATTAAGGTTTGAAGCACTGAGAGTTCCAACACTCTTATAAGCAGAGTTGTCTTCCCCACACCCTAGTAAAACAGCAACAAGAAATGAAGAATTTAGAAGCCAGAACCAAGTTAAAGAAAATTTGGAAGCTTGACATTGATTCATGGCGGACTAAGATTTACTAGGGATCCTGAAATCAATATGCATTTCCCAGACGCCATTACTAAATAGACCCATAAATTTTGAAGTTCCTTTGCAAATTACAGTGTCAGGGTTAACGTAGTTTCTACAAACAAGGTGCGACTAATTTTAGAAATGTAAAAAATGTTTAAAAAACGTAGTAATTATTTTGTATTTGAATTTCATGGACTCGAACAAGTGTTTGTAATACGATAATAAGTTGCTTACAAAAATACAAAAAGACTCGAAAAAAGGTTCAATTTTGACAAATCAAATATACTTTGTATAAGACCCATTAAGGACCCTAGACCCGTCAGATCCATAGGGTCCGGATCTGGGTCTGAAAATTTTAGACCCTTAGGGTCCGGATCCGGGTCTGGATCTAAAAAAAATAATAGGGTCCGAGTTCGGGTCTGGCCAGACCCGCTCTAGACCCGCCCCATGACCATCCCTATTACCATCTCATAAATTATTAGGATAAGACTCAACTAACTAATCTTAACTCATGAATTTCAAAAACAATAGCACGCATAACACGGCCTACAGTTTAATTATATAGCACCGTCCCACGTGTCAATATTGACTCAATTTTTAGGACTAATTCCTCTATAGTGGAATGTTATTGCTTAGATATTTGAGCAATTAATGTAACAATTTAACTTTATAGTCTCAAATATTAATAGTTATTAGTTTCATGACTATTTTTAGGGTTGTATTTAAAACGAAGCATATAAATTTAGCTTAATTCCTTATTTAAACCGTAAAGCAGAATTTCATGCACTATTCATTATCAATATCTAAAAATATCCTAAAAAATCATTTAAATGTATACTTTAAGTAGAAATATCCAAGAAAAAGAATACACCAAATCGATGCCATCCCTAAACATACTCTTTGAATGTTACATTTACACCTATCTTTCTAACTAATGATTATTAGCTAACACTAATCATAGGTGAGCATGTCTATAGGAAATTTTAAAATTTTTATACAATCTCAAATGTGAGTGTCCGTACAAATTTCACATATGATATTGGGAGAGGAGATAAGCTATTGTGGCGTGAATGAACAAGTCCTAAGAACCCAAGCCCTATTGATGTAAAAGTGAACCCTTGTACCTGTCAACTGTCAAGTCATTTCTTCCCCTGAACTCTGCACTACTCCATCCGTCCTGAATCATTTACTAATTGATCTATTCTCATTTTTATTTTTAATAATATTTAATTTTTTTTTAAATTTTTTTCATACATTTTATTTCAACTTTAGGTGCGTTCATATAATTCATATTCTCTTTATTTATTATTATTATTATCAACTTTTTTCTTAAAAAAATATCATTCTTCTTTATTCAATTTTAATGAGACAAGGATTATACTCATCCTTTGATAGAATTGAATCAAAGAAAAAGAAAAAGAAAAAAAAGTACTAATAAATGAAGAGAGAGAATGAATTGTGTGAATAAAATTAAAAGAGTGTTAAAATATGTAGATAAAATTAAAAAAAAGTGGTAAATCATTATCAAAAATATAAATAATATAAATTAAGTGGGACGGATTAAATTTAACTAGACAGAAGAATTATGTAATTAAATTAGCCAATAAATTTTCTTGACCCTAAGCCAATAAAGGTGCTGTCAGTTTGTCACTAAGAATTAGCCAATAAAATCTCTTGAATCTAAGCCAAGTATTTCTATTTTGGTTCCTTATTGTTCAAATCTAATTTTGGCTACTTACATTTTCTTATTATTTACCTTCTTAATTCTGTACGTTCACGGGCTCATGAATATTGAAAAAATAGAATCTTTTAAATAATAAAGATATTATTTTATTAAATAATAAATTTGATTGAGGAAAAGTAAAGACCATAAATATTAAAAAAAGTTAGTAGAAAAAAAATATGGGAATCACGACTAATAAAAATATATTTTTATAAAGCTAGTGGAAACAGGTCGAGATCATAAAGAATAATCCTTCATTTTCATATGTTTTTTTCAAATAGAATTTCACTTATGGAAAAAACTTCATCTCTTACGCGTCATATGTTGCGATTTTTTACAGACGCAGCATAAAATAGGATAAAAAACGAGGCAAAAAAATAATAATAAAGGCTGCGGTTTTATTAGAACCGCAGCAAATAACCTCGTTAAGGGCTGCGGTTTAAAACTGCAGCATATGTGCTTTGCTCTTTCATTTTTTTCAAAGTCCAACCACTTAATGGTTGTGGTTCTTAATAAAACCGCAGCATATACCTTATAAAAAAATTTAAGAAAACCTGCCTCATAAACTTGCATGCCTACTGTTTTTTTTTTTTTGCATTAAGCTTCCTACATACGACTGCACAACGTAACATTCATCTTCAAACTTTCAGCCGCTGTTTCATCTTCCTTCGAATTTTTTACTCTTCGAATCTTCAAACTTTCAGTTGCTATTTCATCTTTATCTTCCCAAACCCACAAATTTTATCATCTTCTTCTTCTTCTTCAACTTGTCTTGTTCATCATATTCTCAAACCCACGAAAATTCTCCCATTGTTGTTTTGTTCAAGCTCATCTTCAAAACCCACTAAAATTCTCCAATGCAATTAATGTATGATTTCTCTTTTTAATTTCTTAAATCTTTAAGTTTTTACAAGTTCAAAACACACGAAAACTAGGGCTAATTTTTTTATACTAATTTTGTTTTTGTTCTTCATTGTAGATTATATTACATAATCCACGAAATCAAGGTAATTTCTACTTATGTTGTTAATTTGTAAGTTCATATTTTTATTGTTTTACTTATAATTTAGTAATTTAGTGCTAAAGATATCAAATATTTGTGACTTTTACATTTTTCAAGTTTATGTTATTAATTTGTTAATTATTTTTGTATTTTGTTAAAAATGTAGGTTTTTGTTATACTTATGTCTTTAATTATTAGAATTAGAATACATATATTTTTAGGGTTAAATGATTCAATTTTATTATTCATATTTTGAATATGATTTTATTTACAATGTAGTGCTTCATATTGAAGTATGAAGTACAGAATTAGAATATGTTTAGTTATATAGAATTAGAATATGAAGTATATGAAGTATGAAGTATACAATGTTAATTATTCTAAATGATTTTAGTTTTGGAATACAATAATGTAGTGCTTATATAGAATTAGAATATGAAGTATTTATATTTAGGGTTAAATAGATTTGGTATAAATAAGTATATATTTTTAGGGTTAAATATGTTTGGTATAAATAAGTATATATGTTAAAAAGTGAAAATTACTTTTGTTTTGATTTAATTAATTAATCACACTTAGGATGACAATAGATCGTTCTTGGATGTATAGAAGCATTGAATCGTTAGAATTTATGGATGGCATATTAGAATTTTTGTAGTATTAGCGTTGAACATCAAGTTAGGACGGGGGAAGTTAGTTTTTATTGCCTATGTGTCAAGTGTGGCAATGTTCAAAGGTAGATAGTGTTGATATCCTTAGGGAGCACATACTTCGACGTGGGTTTAAGACTCAATATCATGTTTGGGTTTAGCATGGTGAGGAGGGAGTTTACAAAGAAAAAAGTGTTGTTGAGGATGTCAATAATGTGGATGTCAATGAGGATGTAGTAAATCATGTTGATGGGTATGAGACAGATGAAGAGAATGTCAATAAGGATGTAGATCGTGTTGATGAGACGATGGAGGGGGTCTAGGATAAGTTAAGAATTACGTCCTCGTGCTTTCACTTGATGACAGAGGCTTCTAAAAGCCTTTGTACCATGCATCTACAAAGTGCACCAAACTAATAGCCGTGTTAAGAATTTCCAACATTAAGTCCAAGTTCAGTTGGAGTGACACTACTTTCACAATGTTATTAGGAGCATTAAGTGAGATGCTTCCTGAGGGAAATGAACTTCCAAAGTCGACATATTATGCCAAAAAGCTCATGTGCCCTTTCGGCTTAGAGCATCAGAAGATTCATGCGTGTCCGAAATTGTGTATTGTATCGAAATGAAAATGAGAACTTAGAAGAGTGTCCTAGGTGTGGGTTATCGCATTACAAGCGTAAAGAGGCAGGGGATGCTAAAGGGCCCCCGACTAAGGTATTGCGGTATCTTCCAATAATGCCCAAATTCAAGCACTTGTTTTCTATAAAGAAAGATGCGTTAAATTTGAGGTGGCATGCAAATAGGGTGAAGAAAGGCCACTTGCTCACACGTCCATCTGTTTCTCCGGAGTGAAAGAGTATTGACAGATTGCATAAGACATTTAGGGATGAAGTTCGTAATTTAAGGCTCGGACTGTGTACGGATGGAATGAACCCATTCGGTAATTACTAGTGGAAAAAACCTCATTTGCTGCGTTTTTGGCCATAATATGCTGCGGTTTTGGCCCCGAGCATTAGTGATAGCAACAGATGGCATATTGTAAATGTTGCAGTTTAAAACCGCAGCAGAAAAGTCAACCATATGTTGCGGGCCTCCATAAAACCCCAGCATATAGTGTAAGACTATATGCTGCGGGCCTCCCAAAACCGTAGCATATAGTCTTGAACTATATGCTGCGGTTTTGGGAGGCCCGCAGCATATATATTTTTGTTTTTTTTTTGTTTTTATCGTTTAATACTAATAAATAATTCAATAATGTACAATGTAATAAAAAATGATTAATCCAATAATCCAATGATAATCACCAATTATCACAAATAATCACCAATAATCTCTTTGTAAACTCTCGATCGTATATATAATAATATGTACATATACAAATTAAAGTCCTAAATCTAAACTAATTACATTATTTACCAAGAACAAAAATTAGCAAGATACGCGGCAATCGTGTCTTTCAATTGGCGCATTTCTCCATCTCTCAAAGGGTGTGTATCCCTTGGAATGTCGTATTAAACCTATAATATAATATTAAATTAAATGATACATAAACATTAGATTTTACCAATATATAGTAAATATATAATATTATAATTTAAGAACGTAACAAATACTTACGGCGTCAATGTTTTCAACTTCAACCTCCTTCACGAATTATAAGATATCGTCCATGTATTTGAGAGTATAGTAGCCGCAATCAACGGTATTATCAGCTTGTCGAAAGCACTAAGAGAAAATAGATGTTAGTGCCAAAAAAGCTTTAAAACCCATAAAATCGCAACTTAGCACGTAATTTCTAGCATATGACTATGATTTTCAATTCTAACCACTTAAACACAATAATATATACCAAATAGTGTTGTGTGCCAAGTTTCGTGCAAAACAAACCAAGTTTGAGCTACTTTATGTGCGAAAGTGCCAAAAAGCTTAAAATCTCATAAAATCGCAACTTAACACGTAATTTCTAACATATGACTATAATTTTCAATTCTAACCACTTCAATACAATAACATATATTGAGCTACTTTATGCGCAAAAGTGCCAAAAAAGCTTAAAAACCTATAAAATCGCAATTTAACATGTAATTTCTAGCATATGACTATTATTTTAAATTCTAACCACTTCGACACAATAACATATACCAAATAGTGTTGTGTGCCAAGTTTCGTGCAAAACAAACCAACTATGAGCTACTTTATGCGCGAAAGTGCCAAAAAAGCTTAAAAACTCATAAAATCGCAACTTAGCACGTAATTTCTAGCATATGACTATGATTTTCAATTCTAACCACTTCAACATAATAATATATACCAAATAGTGTTGTGATGGATTCCTCACTTTATTTTGTAAAACTCTCATGTGCCTTTCAAAAGTATAACACCACCTTAAAAAAAACTGGATGCAAAAGTTTGATTTCACAAACGAGATGGACAATAAGATGAACCATTTTGTCAAAAAACGAAGATGGAAAATACATGTCAAACTTGCATAAAGTTACGATCAAGTTAACTTGAAGAGCATCAAGCTAAAAGGGATCAATAACTTTACTACAAATTGTGTTGAAGAACGAACATAGCTTGATAATAGCATATCTCACATGTTTTGGCAGTATTCCACGGATTGCAATTACTAAGAACACTTGCATCACTACATGGAAATCGTGAGATTTCATGCTTCCCAACTTCAACTCACCATTTAGGGTCACAATCCCTTCATGTTGGATGAGTACCCAGACAGAACCTTAATGCCAAACAAAGACTCACAAAATGCCCGCTTCTCTGCCTTGGACAGTGTGTAGCAAGCTGGAGGTAAATAATTTTTTTCATTACTCATCTTATTCTTACTGCCCTTTCCCTTGTTACTGCCACTAACTTCATCAGCTCTATTTCTTTTCTTACTCACTTTAACATGTGGACAACTCCGCACGAAGACCCTTACATTCAAACCAATCTCGCACGGTCCTAACATCCTTTGTCTTACCCGGAATGTTCATGAGAGTCCCGAGTATGGCATCGCAGACATTTTTCTCTATATGCATAACGTCATGACAATTCCTAACCTGTAGATCTCTCCAATATGGAAGCTTCCAAAAGATTGATTCTTTTTTTCCGTAATCGATCTTCACCCCCTTGCACTTGCCCTGTTTTACCAAATACAGTCTCAACACCCTTAACCTATTCAACCTCATAATCGGTCAACGGTCGACGAGCTACAGGTCCTCAACCTCCCCGTTGAACATCTTCTTCTTCTTACGATATTGGTGATCTCGGGGGAGGAACTTTGATGGTGCAGGAATACGTGTTTGCACTTAGGAATCCATGTGGATTCCATGTCATCGATACATATTGAGCATGCTTTCTTCCCTTTGTTCTTATACCCCGATAAGTTGCCATATGCCGAAAAATCATTAACGTTGCATATAAGCATTGCACGCAAGGTGAACTCCTCATTAGCATATGCATCAAACACGGAAACGCCTTCATCCCACATCTTTCTCAAATCCTCAACGAGAGGTGCAAGATATACATCTATGTCATTGCCAGGTTGTTTAGGACCCGAGATAAGAAGCGAAAGCATAATGTACTTACGCTTCATACACAACCAAGGTGGCAAATTATAGATCACTAACAGTACCGCCAAGTACTATGTTGAGAACTAAGATTGTCGAATGGTTCATTCCATTCTTACACAGTCCGAGCCTTAAATTACGAACCTCATCCCCAAAAGTCTAATGCAACCTCTCAATACTCTCCCACTCTGGAGAATAAAATGGATGTGTGAGCAAGTGACCTTTCTTCACCCTATCTGCATGCCACCTCAAATTTAACGCATCTTTCTTAATAGAAAACAAGCGCTTGAATATAGGTATTATTGGAAGATACCACAATACCTTAGCTGTGGGCCCTTTAGCATCCCGAGCCTCTTTACGCTTGTAGCGCGATAAGCCACACCTAGGACACTCTTCTATCATTTGGACACGCATGAATCTTCTGGTACTTTATTCCGAAAGGACATATGAGCTTTTTGGCATAATATGTCGACTTTGGAAGTTCATTTCCCCCAGGAAGCATTTCACCTAACGCTTCTAATAACATTGTGAACCTAGCGTCACTCCAATTGAACTTTTGACTTAATGTTGAAAATTGTCAATACTGCTATTAGTTTGGTGAACTTTGTACATCCAGGGTACAAAGGCTTTTGAGAAGCCTCTGTCAACAAGTCAAAAACACGAGGACGTTTTCCTAACTCATCCTCGACTCCCTCCATCATCTCATCAACACGATCCACATCCTCATCGACATTCTCTTCATCTGTCTTATACCCATCAACATGATCTACTACATTCTCATTAACATCAGCCACATTACTGACGTCCTCAACAACGCTTTTCACCTTGTAAACTCCCTCCTCACCATGCCAAACCCAAACATGATATTGAGGCCTAAACCCACGTCGAAGTATGTGCTCCCTAAGGATATCAACCCTATCTACCTTTAATACATTAGCACAAGTGGCACATGGGCAATAAAAACAACCTCCCCCTGTCCTAACTTGATGTTCAACCGCAATACTATAAAATTCTAATATGCCATCAATAAATTCTAACGATTCAATGCTTCCATACATCCAAGAACGATCTTTTGTCATCCTAATTAGTGTGATTAATTAATTCAAAACAAGATTAATAACAACTTTTAACATATATACTTAACGAACTCTAATTAACCACAAAATTAAGTAATAATCATTCATTTAACCCTAATTTACAATATTAATAATAAACCATCATAATCTATAAACTGTTCAAAAAATATGTATATTCTAATAAAAAGATTGTTTGAACCCAAGTAATAATAAATTTAACCATAAAAAACCCTAATTAAACCTAATTTACAAACTATAAAAAAATTATGATAAATTAAAAACTTAAAAACCACAACTACATACACATAAGAAATTACTAAAAATATAACAAAACATGAAATGTATGATAAATTTAAAACTTAAAAACAACAACTACATACACATTGATAAATTATGTTAAATTTAAACTTAATTTACATAATCAAAATGATAATTGTAGCTTGAATTTTCGTGGGTTTTGGGTTGTGTATAACGTATATAATGAAAAAAAAAATAGTATAAAAAAAAGTAAGCCCTAAAACATAATTAATGAAGCTTTAACAACAATGGGTTTGAGAACTAAGCTTTAAAAAATTATACCTTGAAGAAGAGCAAGAACTAAGCCCAAATTTCATGGGTTTTTTGTGGGTTTAAGAAGAGCAACAACAATGTATGTACAGTCGTGCAGTTTGAAGCAGTAGATGATGAAGAAGAGCAAGAACAAAGATGATGAAGAAGAAGGATTGAAGAGAAGAAACAGTAAAAAAATATACTCAATCCTTCTCAAAGTCATAGGATATCGTCATACATAAAATATAATTCATCTTCGAAAACCTTGTATATAAAATCTACAATTAGCAATTCTATTAAACTTACCCCTTTGATCAAAAGGTTGAACGATAAAAGCAAGAGAACAATTTTTTTTTTGTTTGTGAATGCCGAAAGCAAGAACAGAAGGAAGAGAAAGATTTTTCTGATTTTTCTTTGTTCACTTGAGGTTTTGAAGTGTGAGGAATACAAATGATGTTTAGGATTAATAGGGAAATTAAGGACCAACCTAATTAATCCTAATTACACCATTATGAGAGGAGTTACAAGACTCCTCCCATACCCTCCAAAACCGGCTGCCCCCTTCACCTCCCTTCCATTATAATTTTTTTTTATTAATTAAGTAATTATTATACTTTTGTTAAAACAGCAAAGAAACGTCACGCGATAATATCGTACGCGATAAAACTTGTTACAGTTAAAATTAAACTTACTTTATTTCTTATAATTAACTATATAAAATAGTATAATTTAATATTCCTTATTTATTTTATTTTGTTATACTTTATTATATTATAATTTATTTATTTTTAAACCCGATAAATTACGGGGTGTTACATAACCCTTACCCAGCAATTCTTCGAGTTGAGACTTTAATTCCTCCATCTCCTTCAGAGCCATACGATAAGGGGCCTTAGAAATCGGATCAGTCCCAGGTACCAAGTCTATCGTGAAGTCAATCTCTCGTTGAGGTGGCATACCGGGAATCTCATCAGGAAAAACATCTAAAAATTCATTCACTACCGCAATATCCTTGGGATCTTCCTCCTTCTTTCCCCCTTGGCTGATATGACATAGGTACAAAGGTTGTCCGTGCCTCACAAGCCTTTGCAACTCTAAGGTCGACACCAAATTCGTCCTGGGCCCCTTGGGAAACTTCCTATATCTAACGCTTTCCCCTCGCGGTCCTTCCAACAATACTCTTTGTTCTCTACATTCAATAGTGGCTTTATATTTCCCTAACCAATCCATCCCCAAAATTACCTCTAAGCCTTCCATATATAACACATACAAGTCACTTGGAAAGACAACTTTTCCTATCTTCAAGGGTACATTCTTATATAGTCTATCACAACTGTACAATTTTCCTGATGGAACAGCCACCGTGTAGGAAACTTTTTCAAAAGTTTCTAAACTCAACTCTTCTACTTTACTCTTTGCAAGAAATGAACATGTAGCTCCCGAATCAAATAATACATTCACAGCTATAGAATGAATGGCGAACGTACCTGTAACCACATCCGTCGCCTGGTCAGCTTCTCTTGCATTGACCGCAGATACCCTTCCACTAGCCGTTTGTGCATTAATTCCTCTCACGTGATTGCCCCTACGATGCATTTCTGAACCTTCAGCCCGGTTTCCATCTACCCGGCCTTGTCCCCCATTAAAAGGTCGTTGGAACCTCTGACCAGCATTACCACGATTTACATTCCCGTACTGCTGACTGACTTGACTGTCGGCGTTGTTTAAATTCTGTTGCCGGTGTTGTCCACCCGGTTGTTGACTTCTACCCCCTTTCTTTATGTAGCATTCAAACTCCCTATGTGCTCTTTTGTGGCAAAAGTTACACTCGATCAAATTCCCATCGCAATCTTTTCCCGGGTGATTTCTCTTGCATCTTCTACTGAAATACTTCCGTTCATTGCCATCTCGGTCCAGTAATGGCTTAGCAGGCTTCGCGTCTCCTCTAAACCCAGGATTTGTACTAGACCCGCCTCCCTGAAAATTCCCAAAATTTCTTTCTTTCTTATGATAAAAGCCCGACAAGTTCTCCGATGTCTGGCTAGAAACCTCTTTCCTCTTCTCAAGGACATTACCCTTCTCTCTTTCCTTCTCCTTCCTCAAAATATTCCCTAGTTGAGACGCTCGCTTGTACATCTGCTCCAGGTTATTATAACGATCACTTTCGATATGTTTTTGAATGTCATACGACAATCCCTGCTCAAAACGCTGCATTTTCTTCTCTTCAGTGGGAACATCATCAGGACAGTACTTGAGATACTCCATAAATTTGTGGTAATACTCATCAACGGTCATACCACCCATCTCTAACCGCGCAAACTCATTCGACTTATCTTTCCTTAGGTGCAATGGATAGAACTTCTCCCGCATGGCCCTTTTAAACAAATCCCAACCGAAATCCCCCTCAGCCTGCTCCAACAACCCCGATCTACTGTTTGCCCACCAGTAGTCGGCTTCTCCAACCAAATAAAATGCAGCTTGATTGACTTTCAATTCTTTTGGGCATTCTACTACATCAAAAAGTTTGTTGAATTCTCTTAACCAGAGTTCAAGCTCCGACGGTTCCCCTTTACCGTCGAAGGTCGAGGGTTTGCTCTGACTAATCCGTTTGCTCATTTCAGATGCTAATTCTGACATAGACCTCTCTCGTGGTGCGCTTACACTTGATAATGCTTTCACCAGATTTCTTAGCGTACGGTTAGCATCATTTCTAGACAGTCTCTTTCTTGACAAAGGAGGCATCTTCTGCAAGCAAAAAGAAGGTACTAATCACAAGAAGGACCTAAGGATTCCAAAGTTTTGGAGAAAGGACAGAGTTCTGCTGAGTTTTTGACTTAATATATAATTACTTATTTACTAGTAAATAGGTGTATTTATTCATATGTATATATATATTCAACTTAATAAAATACTGTAAAAGTGCTTCAAATATATAATGCACACCACACCTCATTGGAAGAAGGACATAGTCATATTATAATATATATTTTTTTTTTATTGACATTCCCTAATACATCATAATTGATTCACGCAAAGCATCTACATTATTCACAGAAGATAATAACTTAAAATGAAGTAACTAAAGGAAAACATTGAAGAAAAGAAGGAAAACAGTTTAACGCCAAGCGTCCCAAGTGTGTCAGCACTCTCATCATAACTTGCTAAGTCAAAGTCCTCATCATCTGCATCTTCCCCAGAATCAGAGCTGGAGTTCGAGTGCGCTTCTTATGATTCACTACATTATACTTTATTTTATTATATTTTATTTATTTTTAAACCCGATAAATTACGGGGTATTACACAACCAATCTAATTTTGACTAATGCGGATCTAAAAGATCTCTCTCCAGATTGCAAATGGCTGCACATATGTGCATCTTGCATGTGTGAGGAGGACCCAATCATGCTACCCCTGCAAAAGGACCAATTCAGCTTTGCTAAAAAGCCTTTTGTAATTATTGGTCCGAATGATATTGGGCAATTTTTGAGAGGAGACATGTTGAATGTAGCTCTTATCCATGTCTACATGAGGTGATGTTCATTATCTTACAATTTGGGCTTTATTGTTTAATTATTTTAATAACCAAATTACTGACAAAATTTTCTTATTCGTGAGTTTAGTGCGGCTTTTGAGGAGTTAAATTTTTACGAACCTCCAATAAAAATTGGATGGTTTTGTCCTGAAAGGATTTCGGGTATTAGATGCGTAAATGTGCCAGATGACGTCAAAGCATACATTGAGACTGCTTTGAAAAATTCGCTTACATATAAACACACTTTCATTCTAGCTTCATATGTGGAAGAGTAGGTTTTATTTTTGAAATTGAACTTATTTTTTGATTTTTATCTAAGTTCACATATTCTCTAATTTTTTGATTTTAAATTTGCGTAGTTTGCATTGGATACTTTTAGTCATATTTCCTTCGCCTAATACCGTGCACGTCTTTAACTAGTTATATAAATCTCAAAGCCCGCCTCAAAACACACGATTCAAAGCCTTGTTGAATGCGAAATTTTATAAATTTTACCAATTTATTTTAAGTGTTATATGTATATATATAGTATGACATTAATATTATTACATGCATTGATATATAAATAGTTCTAATTTTCCTATGCGTTTCAGAACAATGAAGAAAGTGCTTGGGGAAATGGGATCTAGTTTGAGAGCCACATATCCAAAATAGAAAACAGTAAAGGTGCACAACACTATTTGAAATGCGTTTCATTTAAGCGTTTTTGGCACTATGTCGCATAAAGTAATTCAAACTTAGTTTGTTTGGCACGAAACTTGGCACACAATACTATTTGGTATATGTTATTGTATTGAA
This sequence comes from Amaranthus tricolor, assembly GCF_026212465.1. Lineage (NCBI taxonomy): Eukaryota > Viridiplantae > Streptophyta > Magnoliopsida > Caryophyllales > Amaranthaceae > Amaranthus > Amaranthus tricolor. Next base: position 30,108,422 of record NC_080048.1, read on the forward strand.
ATGGTTAGAATCTAAAACAATAGTCGTATGCTTGAAATTACATGCTAAGTTGCGTTTTTGAGGTTTTTTAAGGATTTTTGGCACTCTCTCGCATAAAGTGGTTCAAACTTGGTTTGTTTCGCATGAAACTTGGCACACAACACTATTTGGTATATATTATTGTGTTGAAATGGTTAGAATCTATAATATCCCATGTGTTTTTGAAGAAGTAGGCATTAAATCCATCGACTCCTGGGGCTTTGTTGTCACTCATCCCGAAGAGGGCTTCTTTTATCTTTTCGTCGCTCACCTCCTGGATAAGAATCTGACCGTTGCTGGCATCAATCTGGCGACCTTCTCTCATAATGTTCTTGTCGATCATCTAAAGATTAATAACCGCCATACCTTGGAGCTTTTGGTAAAACTAGGTAATCTCGTTGTGGATCTCTCCTGTATTGTTGTGCCACTTGCCCTCAGCATCTTGAAGCTCATAGATAGTAATAGAAGCCCGCCTCTCTTTGATGGTAGCATGGAAGTAAGCAGTATTCTCGTCTCCATTTCTCATTTTATTGATTCTGGCATTTTGAAGAAGCGTCATGTCTTCAACTTTTCTCCACCTTCTCACTTGTATGGTTGCTTCTTGTTCTCGTTGGTGAAGCTCGTCAGCCATGGGGCTAGTTTGCATTGCATTTTGGATATTATCAAGATTACCTTCCCACTCTTTAATTTTATCATTGATCCCTGAGAACTCCTTTGTGTGAAACTATTTTAGGCCTATTTTGACATTTTTCATCTTGTACCAAAGCTTCTGCAGCCCTGTGCCTTTAGTTGTGGTCTGCCAAGCCTTCCTTACCACCTTCAGGAAATCCTGGTGCTCACACAAATAGTTGAGGAAGCGAACTGGCTTGCTCTCCTTCTGGTTTTGACGGGTGAGGGTCAAAATTAAGGGAGTGTGATCTGACGTTTGAGGATCAGCATAACAGACACTCGCTTGACTATACTTGTCCATATGTTGGAGATTCCCTATAGCATGATCTAGATTTGTTAAGGTGTGCTTTCCCCTTTCTCCTTATTAGTCCAAGAGAACTTATGACCTCGCTCTATGACTGAGTGAAGCTCCTTGTCTTCAATCCAATTACGCATATCGTACATCTCATATGTTGTAACCTGTGAGCCATTCTTTCTGTGCTCCTCTTTGTATATAGCATTAAAATCACCAATGAAGAGGCAAGGGGTGTTGTGGCTTAATCGCAGTAACTCTAACCAAAGCTCTTTTCAGTCCCTTACACTATGGAGACCATAAATAAAGACGACATGAAAGCTCTCCTCCATGTTAATGGGGGTGATTTTTGTGGCAATGTATTGTTGATGAGTCTCACACGTTTCTAGCTTACATCTGTCATATCTCCAACCAACCCATACTCGCTCCTTCTCATGATGATTATAGTTGGAACTCCAATTCCACTTATTTCCAACCTTTTTATAGATTTTCTTAGCATTTACTTCTCTAATCTTAGTCTCCATCAACCCTATCACACTGACGTTATTTATCTCAAGAAAGTGTCGGACTTCCTTGGCTTTATCACGGCTATTCATGCCCCTTACATTCCAGGTTGAGATAATCATTGGGGTGAGGAAATTTGAGGGTTTCCGTCCCTTTCCAGGCTAGTCAGGCCAGGTGCTTCACTATCTGCTTGATCTCTTATACCCACATTCGCTGCTTCTAGCTCTACAACTTGAGGTTTGTTACTTGTCATCTTGAGCTGGTGTCTGTGTTCTGCCTTCCCTGGAGCAACTGGGGTCCATCCCTCTTCATTACCCTCCTCTTGACTGCTGATGCTATTTGTGCTATGCTTCTATAGGTTATTTGACGGCTCACACTCTATCTCTAGATTCTCTTCTTCTTGGGGTGCGACTGTTGCCAATTTGGATCGGAGGTCCTCAACATTCATGACATCCTTTAAAACTTTGGCAATAGTCAGCGGGATCCACATTCTCCTATCGCCTTTTATTTTCTTCTTAGCTTTTCCAGGTTGCTCCACGTGGTTGTGGAGTGGTTCATTTTTATCCTTGCACTCATGTCCCACCTTATTACATTTGCAGCAAAAGAACGGTCGCCATTCTGGTATGGCTTTTTGAGTGAATTCTCTTCCTGTATTATCTCGCACACTGATCTCCTTAACAAATTCCTGGGTTATATCCACTTCCACCAACACTCTAGCAAAAGACACCTTTCTTTGATTCATGGTACACTCATCCGCTAGGACTAAAATACCAACAACACTCACAATTCTACTCAGTGTTTCTTCTCCCCAACAATGTAGAGGGAGACTAGGTAATCTGATCCACATCGAAATAACCCTCAAAATCTCTGCCTTGAAATCAAAGTTTACACTCCATTTTTTCACAACTATTGGGGCTCTGTTAAGGAAATATGGACCTCCTTCAAGGATATCAGAGCAATCACTCTCTAAGTTGAATTTCAGGAGGAAGTAGCCTTCCTCATGTGGGTGAATGGTAGGCATTAGGACATGAGTCCAGTGTTTACGAATGAAACCACGTATAATATCAACAGTAGTATTTCCTCGAACCACATAAAACACAACAGCTCTTTCCCACACATTCACTAAATCTTCTACATCATGAGACTCAATATGCACAACTGGTTTACCATTTTCAAGGGAAGATGGAACAAATTTAAGGGGCATTAGAACAAGATACCTTATCCCTCCACGAGGTTAGCAGCAAAGTGTTCGCGACCAACTGTGGCGTCCTGTCAGTAGCGGTTTATCTCCCGAGGGTTGGAAAATCTTCCTGCGACTGTGTCTGATTCCTCCTGCCATTTTCGTCGAGCTTTGACTGTGGTGCTTCTACTGGTGGCAACCTTCTTTCCATGCTCTGGATGTGTAATTGCAAGGTTTCCAATTGAACCTTGAGTTTCTTCAATTCATTACTGATATGCCCTTCTTTCCCCTCATCCTTTGTACCGGTCTGGTGCACTCTCTATTCACTGACCTTATCTATAGGCTCGCCTGAATTGCCATCTCCGATGCCATTAAATTCGTCTTCTCCAGTGGTCCCCCCAGTTAACTTGCCTGACCTGTTCTTACCACTTCTCGTGGTTATGGCTGAACAGCGCGAATCATCACCTTTACCTCTTCCTCCTCCTCTTGATCCTCGACCTCCCCTCATGCCGCCGGTAAATGTATTAATATGCTGGTCAGATCTGGTTGAGATGCTGGTAGGGAAGACGGCTTAATCGCCCATCTAATCGCCCAAGATTGTTAAATCTAGTTTGACAATGAACAAAGCTTTGATACCAATTGAAAGGATTGCTCTAGGAATCCTAAGTAACTATACTTTCGAAGGGGAATTGAATAGAATATATTGGATTTTTGCATATTGTGCTTCATGAGTTATGATGTGAACTTAAAAAATATTTTTGAATTGTTTTTGTTATTTTTGTATTTGTCTTTAAGAAACTAAGACCGGAGACTGGAGAGCCAAAAATAGGTTCAAATTTGATAGCTATATCCAACTTATCAATGTCTGATCTGGTCCGAGTTTGGACTAGTGTGCACCCTTAGGTAGAGTTATCCCACCAAAACAGGTTCAAATTTGATAGTTGTATCCAACATATCATAAGTGGAGTTCCATCGAGTAGGAACATCAAAACACAATGAAAATTTTCTCGGAATATTATATTTAGTACAAGATCTTTAAACCTTTGAATTCTAGCACAAGAGTTCTTAATATATTTCACAGCATTTCTTATCCTATTAATGCACACACCATATTCTTTAATGCCATCCCATACAATAAGATTAATGATATGAGCAATGCAGCTGATATGAAAATACTTTCTATCTCTAATACAATTAGCCCTATTTCGTTGAACTAATTTTCTGAAGTAAACACAAGCAACGTCATTGGAACTAGCATTGATAGTGAAAATTTTTCCTCAATTTCCCAAAATTGTAAACAAGCCTCAACAGCCTTAACAATGGTCTCACCTTTATGACTTGAAAGTGGACAAAATTTTAATAATTTTTTTATGCAATTTCCAATCATTATCAATAAAGTGAAGGGTGAGACACATGTAATTGATTCTTTGGATTGATGATCAAGTATCAATAGTCACACTAACTCTTTGACAATGCTTTAAAAAATCTTTAAACCTATCTCTTTCATTTTTGTACATTACGTAACAATCACGAGCAACAATAGTACGAGATGCCATTTGAAATCTAGGGCAAGCAACAGACATTGATCGTCTAAATACAGGTTTATCAACTTGTCTAAAACGACACTCATCAATGATAATCATTTCATCTACCGCATTCTTAACGTCCTTCAAATTAACATTCAAACTTCAATTTCCCTTCACAATCATCCCCAAACTTATCCCTATCCCCTTGTTGAAAAAATAACTCAACTTGTTTTCCCTTCCCTTTACTTGTATTCATAGGATTAGCAAGACATTTACCCATATGCAGCTTAATATTTTTTGAGCCTTTTACATTTCTAAAACAAGAAAAAGTCTTATCATAATACTTGCACTCACAACGCAACAAACCATTTTCAAAATAATCAACAAAATGTACTCAATACTCACATATTCTCTTAGTTATCCTAACAACATATTGACATCCTTGCTTTAGCTTTTTTTATCAGGGAGTAACTTTTTGGATAGGTCCTCAAAATCCAAAACCATTGTATTAGTATTTGCATCTGATTGTATTGTTTCATCAGTTTAATCAATGGAGTATACAACAGCGCATTGTCTTTTGGATTTAGAGAGCTCATCTGAACATTAATTATTTGCAACATATTCAATTTTATTCATCATAAAGCCATAACAGTAACACAACAACACTATTTAAATAACAAAAATATATTATTAACACAATTACACAATAATATAAGGAAAACCTTACATTGCAAGACAAAGAATCCATTATGTGCACCTTGTTTAACCTCTTTGGTCTCCACTTCTTACAAGACTACAAGCCTACAACTACAACTCAACAATATAGAATAATATCAACAGCTAAGTCAAAAAACAAGGAATTTGTTATCTTCACGCAAAATCATCTACTTCAAATTGGTCTTTTTTTCTTACGCTCATGTAAATTGAAACAAAAATTAACATCAATTTCTCTTATTTTCACTTAATTTCAACTATACGTACTAATTATTTTTAACTGAAAATGTTTGGTTAATTTAGATTTTCAAGTGTAATGTGTTCGATGATTTTGCGAGAAATTTTTTTTCAAGTTATATATGTACGAGGTTTATAAGGGGTGAAACGATATAACTAAATCTAATCATTGTTTTTAACTGAACACATTAGGCAAAATCATCTCTTTGACCATACATTTTTAGCTGAACACATTACACAAAATCAAACACCCTATATGCACCTAGAAAGCCATATTTTCTACGATATGCGATTTTCAAGTAAAGAAAAATAAGATATTCAAGCAAAGAAAATCAGAAAAGTTGTTTTAAATATATGCAGAAATATATAATGCGTATAGTGTTCAACGATATGTCTAAGTGAAATATATGTAGAATATCAAATTTTCAAGTAAAGAAAACCCGACGGCCCGGTTTATTTTTAGCCATAGATGGAGTTTGACAAATAACCCACCTATAAACAACTTTAAAATTTCCGTTTCAATTTCCGTTTCCTAACCACTGATGTGACTCGTGAGACACCCGTTATTAGTCTTTAAACAAATATCATCATCATCATCATCCTACCCAGTGTATCCCGCTCATAGAAAGACTATGAACAAGGTCTGGGGAGGGAAGGACGGCGGCAACTCATACCCATAAAGGAGAGCGCGGCCAAAAGAGTCCCTCGGCTCGAGAAGATAAAGAGACGTAACTACACGGGAAATATAAATTAAATGCCTAAAAATAAAATAAATAAGTAGAACCAACTGCAAAAAAGAAAACAAAAAACTAATAATAAAAGAAATGAGAGAAGCAAGAGAGTAAGAACACCAAAAGGTAATCTAATAGTACATCAGTAGGCTAAAAATGGATATTGACGCCTCCAACTACCCCTATCCCTAGTCAGGCCCTTAGAGAGGTTTAACTTATGTAAGTCAACTTTTATTTGCTCATCCCAAGTTCTCCTGGGACTTCCTTGACTCCTCTTACCCTTACTATAATGCTCTCTACCCTCCTCACAGGGGCGTCGAAAGTCTTTCTCTGCACATGTCCAAGCCACCTCAATCTATTTTCGCGCATTTTTCTAAAAATAGAGGCTACCCCTAGTTTGTCCGTAAACTCTTGGTTCCTAATTCGATCCATCAATGTGTGCCCACACATCCACCTCAACATACGCATTTCTGTAACTTCCATCTTATTTTTAAAAATCTTCTTTACAGGCCAACATTCGGTCTCATATAGCAGAGCAGGTCTGATTGCCGCCCGGTAAAATTTTCCTTTTAACTTTCTTTGGAATTTCCTATCACATAGCACTGCGGTGGCTGCTCGCCACTTGAGCCAACCCGCATGTATACGATGATTTACATCTCCGTCAAACTCCCCGTCCCTTTAAATGGTCGATCCCAAATACTTGTACTTAGTCGTACTTTTAACAACTGCTTCGTTTATGGACACCTCTGGTTCACCTACCAGTGATGTCCCACTAAAGTCACAGCACAAATACTCGGTCTTCGTATGACTAATTCACAACCTTTTACCTTCTAAAGCTTCCCTCCGCTCATCCAATTTATTACTTACCTCCTCTCTAGTTTCTACTACCAGCACTATGTCGTCAGCGAATAGCATGCACCACGGTACCGTTTCCCTAATAGATTTAGAAATCTCTTCCATAATGACAGTAAAAATGAAAGGGCTTAGAGCCGATCTCTGATGTAGTCCAACTTTAATCAGAAAAGGCTTTGTTATCCCCACCGGTGTTTGAATGTTAGTCGAAACTCTTTCATACATATCCCGTATAGCCTCAATGTACACTGAAGAAATACCTCTAGCCTTGAGGCTATCCCATATGACACATTGTGGTATGCTATCATACGCTTTCTCAAAGTATATAAGCACCATATGCAGATCCTTCTTTCGGTCCTTGTATTTCTCCATCAGTCTCCTCAAAATATGAATTGCCTCAATGGTTCACCTTCCTGGCATAAAACCGAATTGGTTCACTCCAATTACCGTTTCCTGTCTAATTCTCCTCTCTATCACCCTTTCCCACAATTTCATTGTATGGCTTAGAAATTTGATACCTCTATAGTTCCCGTATACTTGTGCATCGCTTTTGTTTTTAGAATAAAGGTATTAGTATGTTATTCCTCCATTCTTCTGGCATCTTATGTGTCCTCAAAATAATATTAAAAAGGTTAGTCAGCCAATGAATGCCCTCTTCTCCTAAACCCCTCCACACCTCAATTGGGATGTTATCTGGCCCGACTGCCTTTGTTCTCCCCATCGTTTTGAGAGCTTCTCCTACTTGTTCTGTGGTAATATCACTCGCTGACCCATATTCCAGTGGTCTTTGGATGTCAGAAATTTGATTATCTGCCTCCTTTGGCCCCTAGACTCATTGAGTAGCTGAGAGAAATACTAGAGCCATCTGGTTTTGATGTCTTCTTGTCTCAGGAGAACTCATCCTCCCTCATCCTTGATGTATTTCACTGCCTCTAAGTCTTGCCGCTGCCTGGACCTAGTCCTTGCCAACTTAAAAATCTGCTTCTCCCCCTCTTTGGTATCAAGCTTCCGATACAAGTCCTCATAACCACGTTTTTTTTGCCTCCGTTACCGCTTTCTTGCCGCCCGCTTTGGTTCTTTATAGCTCACTCTTATTTCTATCCTATCCTCATCTTCCGTGCATGCCATAAGTTCCTTAAATCTTTTGTTTTTATCCTTTATCTTCTTTTCCACCTCATCGTTCCACTACCACGACTCTTTGAACACTTTTGGGTTACCCGACGACACCCCCAAGGTCTTTTTTGCCACTTTTCTAATGGTTTTTGCCATGTTCACCCACATTTCATTCGCATCCTCTGACTGAATTGGGAGGCCCAATAAACTTATTATCTTGCTTGACAGGGTTGTGACTATATCCCCTTTGAGTCTCCCCCACATGATCTTTCCCCTGGACTCGACCTTCTTCTCTACGATTTTCTTACTCATCCTGTAAACCAGTACTAAAAGCTTGTGTTGGGTGGGCATCTCTGTACCCAACACCACCTTAAAATCCAAGCATGAGGCCCGATCTCCCTTGCGTACTAAGAAATAGTCAACTTGGATTGCATTCCCACCGCTCTTATATGTGATCAAATGCTCATTCTTCTTTTTGAAGATCAAGTTTGCTATGACCAATTCTTCTGCTAGCGCAAACTCTAGCAAATTCTCCCCACTTTCTCATCTTCCGGGATAGTTCTCATAAGGTCTCCTAGGTTATCCAAGAACTTGCACTTCACCTGCTCATCGAACCCAACTTAGGGCCCGTACGCACTGACAATGGATATAATCTCTTCCCCTACTACTATCCTAACTAGCATAATCCTGTCATTACACCTCCTTACTTCAACCAATTGCTTTAGGATATCATTAGACACTAGGATGTCAACCCCGTTACGTCTGCCGTCCAAACCCGCATACCACAACTTATATCCCTTTATACCTTTTACTTTTTGCCCCTTGCACCTAGTCTCTTAACACATGCTACATGAATCATGTATTTAGAAAGCTCATTGGCCAACTCTAACGACTTGACTTCTAGGATACCTATGTTCCAAGTCCCCACTCTTAGATCTAGATCCTGCTTACGTTGCCCCCCTGACCCCCTCTCCTTGGACCTGACCTCAGGTGACCATAATTGCTTCCTAACTCTATATTCAGCTACTACGGACTAAGGTAAAAGGTTACAATCAGATCACTAACAGAGATCAACACAAAATAAACAAATAGATGAAAAAAAATAAATAAGTAAATAAATAATTAAATAAATGAAAGAAAGATAGAACACTACTAGGGATGGCAATGGGTACTGGACCCGACTCGGATCCGTATCCGTTTTCACGGATTTGGGTCCTAAAAAAATAGACCCGTCGGGTCCGGGTCGGATCCGGATCATGTTAAATTTCACGGGTCCGGATCCGGATCTGAGAAAAATACCCTGACCCGAACCCGTTTTTTTTTTATTTTTACATTTTTTTTTATATCAGCAGCCTAACTGAGAAAAATACCCCACTCCCCTCCCAGTAGCCCGTCTCCCTAGTCCCTCCCAATTCCCAAACTCCCATCTCCCTCCAAGGCTCCCACTCTCGCACTCTCGCTTTCTCTGTCTCTCATACTCACAGACTCACAGTCACAGGCTCGCAGCACGGCAGCACTGCTCCCTCAGTCCCTCTGCCTCGACTCCTCCCACTCTCCCAGTCTCGCACCAGCATCATTACAGGAGGTAATAAAACTTATGAACCCTAATTCTTTTTTTCCTACACTAATTTTGATTTATGTTGAGTAGTTATTTATTTATTTGAGTTTACTGGTTGATTTATGTTGATTTATTTGAGTTTAGTGGTTGATTTATGTTGATTTATTTGATCTGTTAGTTGAGTTAATTGGACTGAAAAAACCAAATTTGAAAAGGCTATTACTGGACAGTAATGTTTCTGGGTATTTAAGAGTATAATAGATTGTTATATTATCTCTAGCTGAACAAAATTCAAAGATACAAACACAAAAAGCGAACAGCAGTGTACTGTGGGTTCCTCCAATAGGACAGATATTGTTTCCAGAGGCAAGTTAAAAACTGGGAGAGGAATGACCTGGAATATTTAGTAGGGAAGCATATTTCAAGAGAATCCAGGTCTGGTTTGCTAAGGCGTTCAACCATTAGTTTGTTTTGCCTGAATAAGAGATCAGATATTGTAGGAATCAGGAATGTAAACAGGAATTATGTCCTCTACCAGTTTTACTACCTGAATAGAGGTGATGACTGATAATTCTTATATTATAGAAGTATACATTGAATCAACTATTCACTTTGTTCCTTCATGTTGACTCAAATATGTGAAATTTTAATTAATGGGACAAATAACAGCCCAAAGTCACTTTATATGTTCTTCAGGCATATAAAACAGACTTTCACTTTAATTTTATGTTGTAGCAAATTAAAAAAACAAAAAATTTAAACATGACCCGTTTTGGACCCAAATCCGGTACTGGATCCGCAGTACCTGGGGATTCGGATCTGGGTCTTGCAAAACTGGACCCGCAGATCCGGGTCCGGATCTGGATCCTGCTCTTGAAAACGGATCTGGATCCGGGTCCACCTGGACCCGGTCCAGATCCTACCCGTTGCCATCCCTAAACACTACTAAGTATGAAAACATTCCTATCAAAAGGTATGAGAACACTTCAAGATATGATAACAGCAAGTGCATATGCAAAATACAACCACAAAACAGATCATCCAAACCCAAAACACCAAACAATATTAAAAGTAAGCAGCTAAATAAAACAAACACTAAATAGATAGAGTTAAGCAAGAGATGCAACAAAATTACTTAGAGAACTAGTATATGTAAAAGAAGATAAAGGTTAAGGAGGGGTATCACCTGCACCTTGATTGGGTGATTACCGGTGTACTAACGCCAATGGTGCTTTCACCTTTACAAGATGCTTTAGACCACCTGTGGTGTCTGAGTTGTTAGACGTATAGATGCTGCAGCGTCTACACCTACTACTATTGCCGTCCGGCAACTTGTTGGTGGTCGACGACCTGTTAAAACCTCTAGTGGTGCTACAACAAGGTATCGGTGTAAATTGTCGCTGCTGTGGGCTTTGGTGTTGATTTACGGAAAATCAACTGA
>NC_080048.1:30121756-30176756 GCF_026212465.1 Amaranthus tricolor
CTAAACGAATGAGTGCAGAAAAAGATGGGGAGCAAGAAGCGGAAACGAGGTTGCGGTGGTGAGAGAAGAAGCATACATCCACGCAATCGATACGCAGACAATCCTCCAGATTTCTCTCTATTAGCTTCTTTATACCCTTCTTTCTCTTCCTTTGTTCATTACTCTCCTGATGGTCGACCCTCCATTGATTGGACTGATTTCAATGCTACTCGTGAACTCACTCGTACCCTCCTTCTCCACGATTATTCCCTCAATTGGTACTGTTTTCTCATTCTTTTTCTTCTACTTATTTGTGCTCAAAATTTTTGTTTCAGTGTTCAAGTTGCTATTAATTTTATGGTTTGAGAATTTTCTACTTTTAATTGGTGTTGTTTCTGCTTTAAAGTTCTTATTTTTTGGGTTTTCTTCAAAAATTGATTTTTCTATTTTTACATTTGAATCTCAAAAATGAAAAAGTTTATTGGGACTGATCTATTGGTGTAGCTGATCCCTAATCTCTTGGGAATAAGGCTGGGCTTTGGCATTGTTGTTGTTTCAAATTGGGTCTTTTTCAGTTTGAGCTAATTAGCTAACATAAGAAAAATAAACTGACTCATTTTCCTCTAATTGTTTCTGAAATCACTCAAATTTCTCACTTTAGAACATGTTTTGCCTAGCCTGTAAGAACTGAACTAGACTTGTTATAACTTAATGTATAGTTTTGGCAGTGAAAGTGATGAACATAACTTATTTAATGGATAATGTTGGTTTTAGGTGGATTCCTGATGGGCAGCTGTGTCCAACTGTGCCTAATAGGTCAAATTACATACATTGGATTGAAGATCTTATAGCATCTGATATTATTGAGAAAAACATTGTTGATGGTGATAAAGTAAGAGGGTTTGATATTGGAACTGGAGCAAATTGTATCTACCCTCTTCTTGGTGCATCTCTTTTAGGCTGGAGTTTTGTTGGATCAGGTAGGTTTGTTATTATCTAAATTGTGACTTGGCTTAACTTTGTTAAGAGACTAAATTATCTTGCATTTGTGTAATTTTCATTGTAATGTGATTGATCACAGACATAACTGATGTAGCATTAGAGTGGGCAGAGAAGAATGTTAAAAGTAATCCACATATTTCAGAATTAATTGACATTAGAAGGGTTGATATAGCTGAGCATGCCGATAGTTGTGGTACGATTCATTTAGATGGTAGCACTAGTGATAATTGCCGAAAGGGGGATGACCATGATGATTTGAGTAAACGTGAAACGAGAAATTTTGATGATTCTGCATTCACGAATACCGAGGATAGATTAGATAATGCAAACTCATTGGTAAACGAACAAATGGAAGGTATAAATGAAAGAATAAATGTTGAAGCACATGCTCATTCCTCAAGCTACCCCAATAAACCCTACGTTGATAAGGGTTATCTTGGGCCATCTTTCCTTTTTGGCGTGGTCAAAGAAGGAGAGAACTTTGATTTTTGTATGTGCAACCCTCCATTTTTTGAAACCATGGATGAAGCAGGATTGAATCCAAAGACTTCATGTCTAATTCTTTTGTTTTGAACTCTCAATAACTTTACTCACGCCTCTATGAGATTTGTTGTGATACATGAAGTCTATATAGCTATTTGTTTTTCCCCTTTTTGGCGTGTGAAAAGATTATAACCTCTAATTATCTCTGACATACTGGGACTCATTTTTATGTTCAGCAACCTATTTTTTATACGAAGTCTATATAGCTCTTTGTTTTTCCCCTCTTTTCTGGCGTGCGAAATGATTCCAAACTTCAATTATCTCTGAGCAGTGTTTTTTATAGCGTGAATAATTTTATTGTTCAGAAACCCACTATACCACCCTTCCGTTGGTGTTTTTGTTATGCTGTCCACTGATTTGATTCCGAAATTTATGGGTTTTCAGGGGCTTCAGCGTCAAACAAGTGCTTTTGATGTTTTGCAGTCAATAGAATATTTTTTCAATTACTTTGGTGCATCCTGCAAATCCAATGATTCAGCATTCTCAGTTGATGTGAGTCTTGTATGTTCATTGTTTCTATCTTCCGTTGTATCAAACTGCAAACTAATAGACACCTTGTTCTGCACAGGTAAGTTCATCTGAGAATCAGTGTGATACTATATTGAAGATTGATGTCAAAATGCTTGATGAAACTTCTACTTTCCTGCGTATGAATGAAGCATCTGAGAGTGCAAGCTGTTCAAATAGTCCAATGAACTTGTCTTTTCGTGTCATGGTGCAACTTAAACTTAAAAAGTCTCCAACATTATTCAGCGTTGACAATAACTATATATGTTTTGCATCCTCAGGTTTTCCAGCAGATCCCCGGTACACTATTACTGAAAGCATCCTTACAGCTGAGAAACAGTTCACTCTCAGGTAATAACTTCCCCGTTTATCTTTTAATTGTATGGCCTGAATGATCTTTGTTGACTTCCTTGATAACACTTGCCTTCTTCTCTGGGCTTTCATATATCCTCCATTTTGGAACTCACAATAAGATTTGAAACCATTGGTATATATGGGTTTCATGCAGCTTGATCCATCATTTATGAGGGCGCTTTTATCGCTAGGTTTCATATGGGTTTTGTTGAGTGGTGATCCTGTAATGGACTGGAAACTCCGTTGTAGTAGAAAAGTAGAGCATAATCAGAAAATTAACTAATATAAAGAAATTGTTTGTAGTGTAAAGGAAGATTGTATTACTATAATTCAATAACTTTAATAAAGGATAGATACAAGCATTCGAGAGAACTCTCCCAAAAAGAGTAAAAGACTAACATAATGTGTATACTAAATTCCTCATCCTTTTTCAATTTTTGTCTCTTATTTATACTAGTTTTCCCCTGTCTAGAATAATCCTCTTTTAAAATATTCTCCACTCCATACTAATACGAAAATTGTCATGACATACCCTTGACCCTTTTTTTATTTTTCTATTTCGAGGGAGCTTTTAGTTAAAACTTGCAATAATTTAGAATTGTCATGCATATTTGAACGAATAAGACACTACTCCCTGTTTCTATGTACCTTAATATATTTTGTTTGTGATTAGAGACTGGTTAAAGACTTGAACTTATTAGTCGAACAATTCATGTGAAAGTATAGGTGGCTATATAATCACCTGTTTCACTCTTTTTTTTTAAAATCAATTGCTTTTCTTAAGGCTGCTTTACATTGTATTTTGTTCACACCTAAATTCGTTGCTTTACATGAATATTGCTACAGGAGTATTCACATCTGTGATTCAACAATTGGAAGAATACCTGAAGCACAAATTTTGTGGCAAGAAACTCTGCTTGTGAGCTCCTTATATTGCAGTTGATCTTGCTTAATTAAGTGTTTAATATTTCAAATGAATACAACCAGAAGGAAAGACAATACTCTAGTGAACCTTACATGGTAGGATAGAGTTACATAAGAAACATGATTTGTTTGGGAATTTGGACAGTAATCTATGGACGGAATCGAGATTGACAATGTCATTGCATTTACAAAAGCTGAATCTCTGGACAAGTTTTGAGCAATTCATTTCATGCTAACGTGTTTGTGGGTAGAGGCAGACCGAGCTTCTGTAATGGCAGTGCCTCAAAGCCTATAATGAAACCTGTTTGTACTAATTACATGAAGTATTTGTTTATTTTTTCGATGAAAATTTATGTACATTTACAATTTTGCGGAAGGCTCAGGAAGTCTCAGATCCAATTCTAAGTCTCAGATCCACTTGAGAGTCAGTGCGGTATTGAGCTGAATCATATTTGGTCATAATCATAGTCATCAATCCATTACTATCGCATAAACTCAGGATCCGGAGAGGGAAATATAGTGGACAAACTATACCCGTATCCCTTCAAAGATAGGGCGAAGAGGGAAAGATAGTTGAACCATGTTTTACAGTAAATATTTCTGCTCTTCATTGTTATTGTTTTATCCCTTTTGTTTGATTGTGATGAGATAATGTTATTATAAGTTAATTTCTGAGGAAAATGATTGTGAAAAGTAAGTTCAAGTCTTGATTGTTGCCACGCAGGAGTATGAGACAATAAGGTAACTTTTCAAAGAGCAAATGTGAGACTCTAGTTATGAGTTAAATAATGTTCAAAAATTTGTTAATATGAGGGTATAATAATAATAATAATAATAATAATAATAATAATAATAATAATAATAATAATAATAATAATAACTTTCTCTCGAATAGATCATAAATCTGACTCTTATCAAGTGCTTTTCTTTCCTTTTGTGAACTTAATTAAAAAAATTTGATAAAAAATTAAAATTTAAACATTATAGAATGCATCAAACATTTTCATATTGCTATTTTATATATCTTTTACAGTTTTTTATTATGAAAGTTTCATTAATTTCATCTCTAATTTGTTCACCTCTTTTATTTAAGGAAAATTTTATACAGTCGTAATGTGTTTTCAAGAAACACTAGTGTTAACTTTTCTTAAAAAAAAAATTCACATAGTAGCAACATGTTTATGCAGTTATTAATTGACGTAGCATTATCCTTCTAATTTTTACAAAATTTCGTTAAATTTTCTGAAATTACCTTTTTACCTTTACTAAGAATCGATTCATCTTCATCAAATTGAAATTCACCATTTTTGCGGCCCTTATTTACCAATGTAGTCTTTGGCATGCTTTTTTGTTTTGACGCTACCTATCTTGAAGCGAAACACAAACAAGGCTGCCTTCAAAGAAACTTGATTCCAAATATCGAAGAGGCCCATCAGCCATATAATTAATCCGTTAACACAATTTGACTCCAATTCATATCACCCTAATCTTAGAGCATTAATATCTAACAAAATTCTTCTCCCATCCCTAAAATAAACAAGAAGGAAAACATGTACATAGCACCCAATAGATTCAAGTTTGCATATAGTAAACAATCTAACCCATGAATCTTTCTTTCTGTACCCCTTCATCACACACAAATCGGCCCGTTTGAGTAAATGACCTTGTACCTTATTAGTATGCAATAGAACAATACCACCAAGTATGATTATTAACCATTAAATACAAACAACAATCTAATTAAACCACAACAACCATCAAACCACTCTTAAATATATCACCTCAAATATCAATTGCATAGTGCATAAGCGGGAACCTTTTAGTCTGAAGATCCAATCTAACAATAGACATATATTCAGAATCCGAATTCTGGTTAATTAATACATGTAAGGCAAATTCTCATTAACAAGAGTACCATAAAATTTTTTTATAAAACATATAATACGGGTAAAGTTGTTAAAATCGGGATTCTACTTAGAATCATTTATAGAGATAGAATTGAATCGTAAAATCGTATGTTTCTACAAATAAACTTAAATATATTAAAAATATAGTATCTTATCATTTTTATCTATTTTAAAAGTCAAAATTTATGAATTAAAGTTTCTTTGACTTTATTTTTAAGAATGTAAAGCAAACTTTTTAATTATTAGTTTAAATCTTCAAACCGATTAAGAAATTTATTTTTTTAAAAGTTTTCATGATGATATATTTGAAATTTATTTATATAAGTGAAAGAGATTAGTGAAAGATGGTACATAAGAAAAATTAATAATAATTAATACTAAATTAGTAAAATCGGATCATTAAATCGTAGGATCGTAGAATCGTGTTATGATTCTTCATCTAAAAATTTTATTCCAACTACGATCGTAAGATTTTACAACTTTAAGTTTCTACCGATGATTCAAATCGCTCACTTGTTTTTGAATCGTAAAATCGTAAAATCGTAGATTAGAATCACGATTTTAACAACAATGAATACGGGAGAGCATCAACAATTTTCCATTTAGTTAGGGGATTGAATAAGCAAATTTCGAATTTAGAGAAATTGGAGATGCAAGCGACACCAATACAGGAACCAAGATCTATTATTTTTTAGCGATCTAAAGGGTAATTGAGTTTTAAGAAGGAGAGATGAATTGATGGAAGAGAAGTTCAAAGCGCGAGGAAGAGAAGTTTAAAGAGTGAGGAAGAGGAGTTATTGAAAAAAGTGGGTATTTAACGGCTACTAAAACGTTTTTTGTTTATTAATTTTACTGAAAAACATAACTTGACAAGTTTGATAATACACCGTGGAAAAATATTTAAAAAAAGCTACCACTCGCATTTCTGTAAAACATGTTGCAACCATATAAAATATCTCTTATTTTAATTTGCTTAAATTCTATTAATTTTATTTTTTGAAATTTAACCATTTATTTTTTCATGTCAATTAAATAAGTATAATATCAAAAATTTTGACACTATTAAACAACATTAATAATATTTATCTTATATTAACATTAATTTCTCTATATTAACGTCACCCTTTGCTCTTTAATGTCATTATTCACATGAGCAATATTTAAACATTCCACCCTCATTAAACATTCACATTTTTTCTTTATTTCTCTTCTCGCCAAAAAAAATAACAAGCATGACATCCACTTCCCTCATCTTTGGTGTTCTGTTGTTGCTCACATTTACCAACACCGTGGTTATCTCCGAATTTATCAGATTTGAAGGCTTGGGAATTCCTTTCTTAGACGTTCTTGAGAATGTGTTTATACTCCATCATCTTAATATTTCTTCATGCTTATATTGGATTCCGTCTTGTAAGAAACTTTTTACTCATGATGTTTCTGCAGATTGTTTTTGAAATTCTTTTGATCATTCGAGCCTACTAAGTTTAGATGCTGACTACTTTATTCTTTCTTGTTCATCTATGTTCTTCTTTCATCAAATTCATACTTTAGTTTCGTCTTTAAATAGAATGTGTTTGTAGTGGTTTTTACAAAATACTTGATTCCTCAAAATTTGTTTAATTGCACCAAAACCAACTTTTACATTATTTATATTTTCATAGTATTTTATATATTGCGGTTATTATAAGAAAAAAAAATATAGTCATGTTGATTTTATTTTATTAACTTTTAATTGCGTATAATTTTAGATATAAATAATGCGATAAATACATTAATAATAAAACTTTATGGAAATAAGAATAGTAAAATCTTAATTCCCAAAATAAGTATTTATATGTAAAGTTGAGGTTACATATTTGTAGGTTGTTACTAGGGGTGTTTGATGGGTTGGATAAGGGCTGGGGCGAGATTAAGTAAATATGGGCCGAATTGAATAAGGGCCTTTTAAACTTAATATAGGCTTTAAATGGGCTGGGCTTTAAAAGCTTAGCTCAACTCGGCCCATTTTTATTACTAAAAATTATTTTAATCCCATTTATCAACTTATAACAATTAAATTTTTATTTATAATAATTAAATTAAATAAATATTAATAATACTCATTCACATTGTCATTTATATTTAAATTACAAATTAATTATGCTATTTACCAAGGTTCATATTGACCCTTATTGAGCCATTTTATAACTCACTTTATTCTAATTATAGTAGAGCCTGTTTTCAGCTCGTCCCTTACAAAGCCCTTCTAAAAAGGGGCCAGATAAGGGCTCAAAATGGAGGCCCGGCCCATTGAACACCCCTAGCTGTTAATAACGGCGAACAATGAAATTGGTTCAAAGAAGTCAAAATTTTGTTAGTTGTTACTAACAACGAAAAAAGAAAAACAATGTCATAACGTTTGAAGGGACAAAATAAAATAAATAAAACATGTATGTTTGCTGTTGATAATAGCAACAAGCATTTAATTTTTTTGTTGCTTCAAACGCTAACATTGCCTTTTGTTTGCTGTTAGCTAGTAATTAACGAACAAAATCGTGGTAATTTTTTTCTCTTGTTCGTTGTTAATAACAGCAAACAAACCTATGCATAGGCTCGGTGACAAAGATGATTATTTTGGGTATTAAAATTTCTAAAGCTTATGAGAACTTTTTTAACAAACAAGTTTATTTTATTCAATATTTTGAAATTAAAATTAGTTATTTTCATAAATCTTATACGAGAATTTTAAAGGGAGCACTAAATTTTGGTCAACTTAAATCCCTAATTTATAAAAAACCTATTTTTTCCCTTAAATAGTAATCAATTAACAATTTCACCATTATATCTTAATAATAACAAACATTATTATTTAATTCCCTTATGTTTCTACAACCATTAAAAATGCCACCAATACTATTATCATAACTGTTGCCACCACCACCACCAAAAACTTTGCCATGCCAATCACTAACAGCACCATTACTATCCCTTAAATAAATATTTTGGACAGTCATAGTCATTGTAATCATCTCTATTTTGCTTTCCTCTCTATTGTAATTTGCTTAAATTCTAATTAGAAAGTTTGAAATTTAAGCCTTTTTTTTATGTCTAATAAACTAGCGAATATTTGTTATTATTAAACAACATTAATATATTTTTTTTCACATGTAAACTTCAATTATACTTTAGTCTTAACACGCCATCATTTGCTCTTAAAATGTCATTATATTCACATGGGCAATATTTAAACATTCTACCATCATTGAACATTCTGATTAATTTATCAATTATACTTTAGTCTTGAGTGCACCAAAAAATATGAGGAAGCATAAGATATTACAAACATTGATATTTAAATGAAAAAATTATCCAGAATAATCTAATGTTTTTTCGATTTTTCTAAAATAATCCTAATTATTAATTAGCTATGAATTATCTCATGTATTGTATTATTTAATCCGAAGTGTTGTTGGATCACCTACAACCGATTTGGATAAGTCATATTTAAATTTCTTTTTTTTTTTCTAGCCTTTTAAATTGAATTACTGATATTTACTTCAACCAACAAACACTTTCATTTTCTCATTCAGACATTCAATTACTCTCTCCCACCAAACCCACCATTAAAGAGGAGACCTCCATTGAAACTTGTATCATCTTCATCTTTGACGCAGCATTGAAGAAGACATTAAATTTGCTGATTTTTGGCTTGCATTACCTAGCCATTAATGGTTAGTTTTCTTAATTTTTTTTATATAAATTAGGGTTTTGAATTTTCCCCTTTTCAATTCTATTTATGCATGTTAATACTTTTTTCTTAAAGTATCTATGCTAGGCTAGTTCGTGTGATTCCTTTATTATAAAATGATGGTTTGGTGGGGTGTTTACAAAAAAAAGGTTGTATTAGAGTATGTGGGTGGTATGTGTAAATCAATGAGCAAAGATACTGACAAGTTATCTTGGTTTGAACTTAAAGAAATAGTTGAGGAAGACAATGGTTACAAGTCTCCATTCACCTTATACTAGTTGCATCCTAATGGAATGACTTATGAAGAAGGGTTGAAGAAACTAATTAATGATGCTTCTGTAAGTGAAATAGGTATGGTAGTGAGTTTAGGGCTGTAGATGTGTACGTTGTTGATGTTAAAGATGATGAAAATTTGTCTTTGAAATGTAAAAGGAGTTAGTAATGTAGGTAAAGCACATGACTTTGTGAGTGAAAGGAAGAAATTAACAACTAGGAAAGCACGTAAGCCTATATATGAGATAGAGCTGTTCATGGGCGGACCAAGGCGGGTAGCGGACCGAGTAATACCTAAAATATCTACCCGCAGGCTCAAACATTCAAAAGCCCGCCCGCATTTGGGGGCATATTATTTTCTACCCGCCCATTTTTAAAGCGAGCGGGACCCACGGGTAGGCGGGCATTTATTATATAAAAATTACAATATAATACAAATTATAAAATTAAGTTTTAATAACAATTAAAATACAATATATTGTCCAAAATACTCAAAATACATAAAAAGTCTTAAAATACTCAATTTTCATGCTTAAAAAAATAAGTTGGATGATCCAACAAAAGCATTGCATCATCCATTTATCTTACTGTGGAGTACGAAGTTCAGACATATACTTCCTCCAATCATAATAAGTTTTAAAAAATTATTAAAGTGGGTATGGATACTAATTACTAAAGTTGGGTATGTAATAATACTAAACAGTAGACTAGTGACTACTAGTTTCATAATCAATGGAATTAATTATTTAATAATTAATATATTAAACTAAGCGGGCGAGCGGGTATTACCCGTCGAAATTTAAATTTTTTGAAAATGTTGTCCATGCCCGCCTGTTTTTCGAGCTGAGTGGGTCGAGCCTGGCGAGTAGCCCGCCCATGAACAGCTCTAATGTGAGACAAGTTGTCCCTAAAACCTAATTGAAAAACCCAACTCCTCTAATATTTCAGATATTTATAATGAATCTGAAAACTAAAGTTGCTTTATTCTAACACCAGACAGCCCCACAAACTTACAACTTGAAAAGAATTATAAACTAATCCATATTGAACAAGGTTTATCTGAAGATGAGCTAGATTTTACTCATGATTGGTATGAAACTTGACCTGGTAAAATTGCATTGGGTGAGATAAATGAGGGTGAGAATGAAGGTTCAGAAGATGAAGATGATATCACAGATCTAAACTATTTAATATCAGATAAGCATAACACTGAATGAGATGAGTCAATTGAGCTTGTATTGAGTGAGGACTTGTCTATAGAAGAGGATGAAGTTGTTGTTCAATCAAATTTGAAAATTGGTGAGTGCTCTTTGACTAATGTTGAGTCCGAATATGAAAATAGTGATGATGAAAATGTCATACCTACTATAGTAAATGATAAGATAGACTTTAGAAGGTTTAAATGGTGCGTTGGAATTAATTTTGCTAATTTATTGAATTTAGACAAGTTGTTACTCGATATGCTATTGCTCAAGGTAGAAATATTACAATTTGTGCAAGTGACAAGAAACGATTGCAATGACTTAGAGTAAGATGTGTTAAAGAGTGTCCCTTTAGGATTTTTGCTAGTTGGGATAGGAAACAACTTCATATGTTGTGAAAACAGTGGATGGTCAACATACTTGTGAAAGGAGTATGGATTTAAATACGCAATTCAAGGCTTCTTTGTATGCAGAGGAGTTATTTGATCAATTTAAAAGTAGACTACACGTGGCATCTTTCAAAATCGTGGACATCATGAGGAAGAATTATAGGATATTATTATTAGGTTTTTACATATAAGATTAAATATGCTACTCACCAAAAGTTATATGGTTCAATAAAGCAAAACTACTCTAAGCTAATGAGTTACATGGGAGCATTGAAACAAGGTAGCCCAAATAGCCATTTTGCAATTGTCACTGATGGGAACACAAATTTACCTACATTTCAAAGAATATTTGTTTGTTTTACAGGTGTAGAGGAAGGATGAGTTAAAGGGTGTAAGAAGGTTTTGAGTATTGATGGTTGCTTTATAAAAACCTTCTTGGGTGGCATGTTACTAAATGCATTTGGAAGGGATCTAACTAAGCAAATGTATCCCTAGGCATGGGCTGTGCTTGGAAGTGAGAATAATGAATCTTGGCAATGGTTTATTTCTAAGCTTAAAAAGAGTGTTCCACGTGACAATGGCACCAAATGACTGTGATTTTCGATGAACATCAGATATGATTTCAACCTATTCTTTTACTGTTTTTGCTACCTATTTTTGCTGTTTGGAGCTGCTGGATTTTGCTGTTTTGAGCTGCTGGATTTTGTTGTTGTTAGCCACTGTTTTGTGCTATTTTGAGGTGTTGTTTTAGAGGTTTTGAGCTACTATTTTTTCTGTTTGAGCTGCTGATTTTGATTTTTTAGCTACTATTATTGCTGTTTTTAGCTGCTGAATGATTTTTTTGAGCTGCTGATTTCAGCTGTGTTGAGCTGCTAAATTTTGTTGATATAAACTACTAATTTTAGCCGTTGTGTCATATTTTTGTGTTGTTTTCAAGGGTTGAATTTTTATGATTTTAAGCTACCGTTTTGTGCTGTTTTCAAGTGTTGATTTTTGTTTTGTTGTGTGCTATTTTTGTGCTGCTGTTTTGTCAAATTTTGTGTTGATTTCATACTACGAGAGTATTATAAGGGCTGTGGGAATTAAACTTCTAAATGTAGAATATAGGCATTGTGTGAATCATATATATGCTAGTCGGAACAAAAGCTTCAAGGGTGAAGAAATGAAGCTTTTATTTTGGAGGTGTGCTGGTTTTAATGATGGAATCACAGAAATGGAAAGAGTAAACCCCATTGCTGTTGAAGCATTCAAGTTGGCTAATCCTAATTAATTTTGTCAAGCTTATGTGAAGGTTGATTCAAAGTGTGATGCGGCAGTAACATGACTGAAACTTTTAACAATTACATCATGCACGCTCAAGGTTCTCAGGATCGGGATTCCACGTAGGATTGAAATCAACTAGTGGGATAAGATAGTAGGATCGGACATTACCCCTTTTAAAAAAACCTAAGTGTTTTTGACTCCATATATTTGTCTTCAAAGTCTTCAAAAAATAACACTAATTAAATTAAGATACCAAAAATATAAGCGCACATACTATAAAAAATGA
Source organism: Amaranthus tricolor (assembly GCF_026212465.1). NCBI lineage: Eukaryota > Viridiplantae > Streptophyta > Magnoliopsida > Caryophyllales > Amaranthaceae > Amaranthus > Amaranthus tricolor. The sequence continues at coordinate 30,134,113 of NC_080048.1, forward strand.
ATGTGAAATTATGAAGGATAAATAGCAATGACATTATAGTATTAATTAAAATTTATTAGTCTACTAAAAAATAATAGTTTAATTTTGGTTTAATCCATTAACCTTAGATTATAAATATGTTATCCCAACCAATGACCTATAGTAATTTTTATTACAATTATGCACTCTTTAAATTATACTCCATAATATATTAGTAAGGGACACCAAAGCCAAAATTACAAATGATCACATTTTAGTCAAAGGGAGCCGGTCCAATGTGGCTGCGCCCATCATCATGTTTAAGTTTATTGTTTGATCATTTTCAATTTAAAAGAGTATTAAGAACATATATATTTTCTGAAGATTTTACTTTAATTTTAAAATACATACATATCTTACTTTTTTAATGCAGCTTTTCTCTATTTTTAATAAAATGACAAAATATATATAATATATACACTACACATAAAATATTTATAGTACATACACACAAGGATATAATACTAAACTATAGTAAGAAAAAAAGAACAAAGCTACTAGCAAAAAAAGTTAAATTAGTAGTTTCATAAAAACACATTGCTACTATATAAAATATTTGTTATTTTAATTTGCTTCAATTCTATTATTTGTTTTTCTGAAATTCAACCATTTTTTAATGTCAATTAAATTAAATAAGAGTAATATCAAAACTTGACTCTATTAAACAACATTAATAATATTTATCACATATAAACTTTAATTTTTCTATGTTAATACGTCACCCTTTGCTCTTATCATTATTCACATGAGCAATCTTTAAACATTCCACCCTCATCAAATATTCACATTCTTTCTTTGTTTCTTATCCCGCCAAAAAAAAGAAACAACCATGACTTCTACTTCCCTCGTCTTTGTAATTCTGTTGTTGGTCACATTTTCCAGCACCGTGGTTATCTCGGAGAAGAATGTTTCTTCGACTCAAGAAATGTCGCCGGAGATGGGAAACTCATCGCCAGTTGATTCCCCAAATTTGTCAGATTTTTTGAAGGCTACGGTAAGCAAAGCTTGGAAAATCCTTTCTTCTTATATTAGATCTCCTCTTTTAATGAACTTCTTAATGGTGATGTTACGCCGGATTGCTTTTTGCATTTTTTTGTTCAAACGCCTCAATAAACATCAAGATTAGATTGTTCATCTATCTTTTTCTTTCATCAAATTCATACTTTAGTTTGAATGTGTTTGTAGTAGTTCTTTAAATAGATTCTGTTTGAAATAGTTCTTTGTTTTTTTCCAAATGTCGTAGTTGCTTTTGCGTTACTATTTATCAATGGTCTTAACAAATAGTTTATTAATATCTAGTATTTATAACTTTTACATATACACAATTATCGCTATTAAGCTTTAAATTAGTGCATCGACAAACATGCAAAAAGTAAATGAGACATTTGAAACGAAACAAAAAGAGTAATATTTTACATATTGCGATTATTATACTAAACAAAAAATTGTCATATGAGATATTACTTTATTTATTTTTTCAGATATTTTTACTTTGATAATATAAAACTTTTATAATTTATAGTTGTGTATAATTTTAAATATAAACAATTCTACAAACACATAATTACATTACGTAATATGGTTTTAAATCGGAGGACGTACTACAGTCTACAAGTAATACATGATCATTATTATATGTCGTTGACATGTTACGCAGATCAAAGTATTAGTAAGTACATGAAATTTACACCGTGATTATTCTTGCCAATATCAAAACACAAATTCTTGTATGAATATTGGTATATCAATAGTCAATATCGATTCAATATAAGCGTTGAAAATCGGTATTGTTGAAAGTACTAATCATTTACCCAAATTCCATAACTACTTATCTTTGCGAACAATAAATAAACGAGTAAGAACAATAAAAACATTCTTTTAGAACCACTATAATCTCTAGATCATAAACTTCAATAATGTTGGAAATTAAAGAAAATTTGAAAAAATAGTAAAATTATTTAAAAAATAAATCCCAAAATAAGATTTCAAAAATTTTTAATTTTCAAAATAATCATCTTTATGCCAAAACTAAGGTAAGGTATTTGTTCGCTGTTACTAATAGGATACAAAGAAACTTGTTAAAAGAAGTCCAAATTTTTTATTTGTTATTACTAACTGCGAATAAATGAAAACAATGTCATAGCGTTTGAAGAGACCAAAAACACGTTTGTTAGCTGTTGATAACAGCAAGAAAAACGTATAATTTTTTTGTCCCTTCAAATGCTATGACGTTTTCTGTCTTTTAATCGCTGTTAGTAACAAAGAACAAAGTCGTGGTAATTTTTTTTATCTTGTTCGCTGTTAATAACAATGCCATAAAGACATTTCATTTGGGAATTAAAATTTGTAGAAGTTTATTATGCTAAATTTTTTTTTAAAAAAAAAGTTTATTTATTTAATCTTTCTGAATTAAAATTAGTTATTTTCTTAAATCTTATATGATAATTTTAAGGGGTGCTAAATTAAGCCCTAAATTTTGGTCAACTTAAAGCCCTATTTATAGAAAACCTATTTTATCCCTTAAATAAGTAATTAATTAACAATGTCACCAACAATTATGACAATAACATAAATCAGTGATATTTTCAAAGTCACTAAATTCTGCGCGAAAACATAATTCTGTTGTGGACGTTCTTGAGAATGAGTTTACAGTTTAAAGAAATATAGTAAGATGATGAACTGTAAACGCATTCTCAAGAACGTCCAAGAAACAAATTTCTGATGCGCTTTCAGATCTAACAAATTCGGGGAATCAACAGGCGATGAACAATTTGAGTTTTTAATCTCCGGCGACATTTCTTGCGTCGAACAAACATTCTTCTCCGAGATAACCATGGTGCTGGAAAATGTGAGCAACAATAGAACACCAAAGATGAGAGCAGTGGAAGTCATGGTTGTTTTTTTTTGGCGGGATAAGAAATAAACAAAGAATGTGAATTGGCTATGATTTATTTTATTTTATGAGATAAGATTTTGTTAGTAAATTGGCTATTTATACCAACTTATATGTGAGTATTTTATATAAATACAAGCGATAGAAAAAAGAAAAGTGTCTTGGATGAACAATAAGAAAGAATGTGTATAACTATTTGGATCCATTCCACGATAAATGAATTATTTTTCCGTTTTCGCGACCTGCGATTCTGATAGTGATCGCAAGTCGCGACTATATTTTTGCACCATTGATTATAATCAAGATTGTTAAAATCGCGATTCAGATCGTACAATCATACGATCCTGGGTGAAATCGCTAGTAAAATTATTAAACTCGATTAAAATTGGTAAAATCATAGAATCGTACCAATTTTTACAATATGGGCATTTCAAGAGACAATTCTTATGTATTATAGGTCATGCCACAATTCTTGACCTATTTGATATTTTTAAATTGGATGAAACATCTTTTCAAATCTTCTTTTCACCAATCTTTATTATTTTTGGCAATTATTCTCATTATTTTCTTATTCATATCTACTAAAGCTTGAGAGTCATTCATTCCCAACCCTAATAGCAAGTGATTTTTATCATGCACTTAAAATATAAAATACTATAAAATACTGCAAAAAAAAAGTTTGTTATGGTGGTGAAAATTAATTTGTGCACTTTATTTGTCTAGCTAGCTTTCTGTAAACCCTAAGACAATTTCTCTGTTTTTTTTAAATGATATATTACAATTTAAGAGAAGATATCGTAAAATTGGTACAATATAATAAAAATATTGGTTCAAAAATATTAGCTTTATTTTTATTTATTTATTTATATTTCTAACATACAATATAATAAAAAGACTATAAAATTGTATGTTCTAATGAAGCTCTACAAGATACAAGAATTATTTATTGCTTGAATTTTGACTTGTCATAACCCTGGGTGGGTTTTGCTTGGGTCAATTTTGAACCACTTTCAAGTCGGTTTAATTTTTAGATGTGCCATTTTGATAGAGTTGTTGCGGTTTAGATCGATGTAATGGGTTTTATTGTCACTAAATTTTTTCATTATGCATGCTTTTATAAGCGGAAGTCAACTTTGTTCTAAAGTAAAAATAATTATGCCTATGAAATATACACTGGTTATTCTTGCATATATCAAACAACCTGATAAAATAGTTTTTTTTGGTCCAAAGAAACGGTAAACTCTTCTGCTACATCATCCAGGACGAATGTTAATCATCAGTTTATAAACATAATAGATGAAATTCGAGAACACAATGCGCGGGTGAATCTTTTTTGGTCTTGCTTGAGAATGGTGATTCATTCGGTGATATTATTATGTCTTTTTATCATGTTTGAGTATTTGAAGAGAGAATTGCAAGATGAAGATGAAGATGAAGGGGATGAATGAATTTTTATAAAAGAGAATAGTATCAATGAAAAATACCAAACCCACAAAAAAAAATTGCCCCTGAACAATTTCACCTCTTATAATAGTCTTCTAGAAATATAAATTTATTTTCAAAGATATGTAATTATAAGCATACTATATACTTTATATGTTTCTATAAATTTGTCCCATTTGATTTGGACACGTTTATCAATGTAATTATTGAAACCAAGCCTTAAGATTTCTAATTGTGCATAACTAAAAATTATAAAAAGTTGATATTAATAATCCTTGCGTTGACACGAATGAAAAATTATATCACTTGACTATGTTTTAGCTAATAGATAAAGAATATAATACAAATTAAGAATAAAACGTCAAAAATTAAATGGGTCAAGGTCACTGAAACGGAGTGAGAACAAAAGAAAAAGTAATAATTTTATTGTTAGGTGATATTAAATTAATTATTTATGTAATAAAATTAAGGAAAAATTACTTCTAAAAGCCTAACTTTTAGCCTGTTTGCAAATACAGGGCTAACTTTGAGTTTATACTACAAGTGTCCAACCTTTTGCCTCTATTTACAACAAAAGAGCTAAATGATTTGTAACTGGTTATAGGGGTGTTTATAACCGGCAACCGACATTTCAGATTTCCGAAAATTCGAGTATTTGTTTTAATGGCCTGTGACCTAACCCAATTTATCTGGATACCCGGATGAATTGGGTTGGGACGCCGGGTATCCAATTTTATTTTTAACACTTTATTAGAAATAAAAAAATTAAACACTGTTCAATGCACCATCAGAGATTTTATAATGTATTCATTTATAATATGACTGTTTGTTTTTACATTTCAAAAAAAAAGCCTACTGTTTGTCTTTTACATTTCAAAAAAAAAGCCTACTATTTATTTTTTATAAGTAAAACTAACTCATTATAATTTTGGAATAAGTAGTTGTTTTCCCCAATTCTTAAATATCGCTACACTTTTCATTTTATCGCCACCCCTCCAAATAAAATTACGAATTTGCTCCTGATTTTTAAAAAATTACAACTTTGCCACTCCCTACAAATTTCTTATTTATAATAATAAAAATAATAATAATAATAATAATAATAATAACAACAATAATAATAATAATTTACTTTTTATATTCTTCAAAAAGAATATAAATAAAATTAATAATAATAACAGTAATAATAATAATAATAACAACAACAATAATAAAACTAAAAATTATAATAATTATTCAAAAAGAAAAAAAAATGAATCGCCTAGAACCGGGCGATTGGACCCCGGTTCAATCGCCAAAAAAGTGGCGATTGAACCGGGGTCCAATTGCTCGGTTCTGGGCGATTCATTTTTTTTTCTTTTTAGAAAATTTATATTAATAATAATAATAATAATAATAATAATAATAATAATATTAATAACAACAATAATAATATTATTAACTTTTTTATATTCTTTTAAATAATAATAATAATAATAATAATAATAATAATAATAATAATAATAATAATATAAATGAATTAATAATAATAATAATAATAATAATAATAATAATAATAACAATAATAATAAAAATAAATAAAAATAAAAAATCAATCAAAAGCTTTAAAATTACCGTTTCATTCTTTTGATCTTCCATTTTTCTTGTTACTTGTTCCATCAATGATTTCAAGTCCAGTAGCAATAGTAAACTCAAGTTGATGAACATTCAATGACAGTACTCTATGCAAATCCCTTTTCTTTGTTTGTTTGAAATTGAATATACTCCATGAAAATTATAGAGAATCCAAAAATATAAGTAATTGTAGTGAAATAAAATGAAGTGAATTGACCAGCAGAGAATTTTATAAATTTAAGGGGAGAGAGAAGGTAAAAGATTAGATTTTGGAAGAAGACAACAACATTAAAATGGGTTTGTTTCTGTTTCTCAAATTTTGGAAGAAGACAACAACATTAAAATGGGTTTGTTTCTGTTTCCCAAATTTCATTATTATTAATATAAATTTTCCAAAAAGAAAAGAAAAAAAAAAGAATCGCCCAGAATCGGGCGATTGGACCCCAGTTCAATCGCCAAAAATTTGGCGATTGAATCGGGGTCCAATCGCCCGGTTCTGGGCGATTCATTTTTTTCTTTTTGAATAATTATTATTATTTTTAATTTTATTATTGTTGTATTATTATTATTATTACTGTTATTATTATTAATTTTATTTATATTCTTTTTGAAGAATGTAAAAAAGTTAATTATTATTATTATTATTATTATTGTTATTATTATTATTATTATTATTATTATTATTATTATTAAGAAATTTGTAGGGAGTGGCAAAATTATAATTTTTTAAAAATCAGAGGTAAATTCGTAATTTCATTTGGAAGGGGAGTGGCGATAAAATGAAAAGGGGTGGCGATATTTAATAACTCCCTTGTTTTCTCATCTTGTACAGTGCGGTAGAAAGTGCAATAGTAAAACGTAACATTATTCCCTCTATTTTGGTTTGGTACAATGTAGTTACTCTCTCGGTCCTTTTGAGTTTGCACTTTAAAATTCAAATGTATACGAATTTTTTGAGTCTTATGATGCAAAGTCAAAAAGGACAAAGAGAGTATTACTTGGTCTCAACAATAAGGTAGTTGCAACTAAGTCACAAAAATATTTTTCAAAAAAAATTTTCTCTAATATAACGGTTCGGCGGGTACCTGATAATATTTTTTGTGGCCATGACCCCACCCCATTAAGGTGGGTCAGATATCCGACCCACAACATATATATTTTTTTGAAAATTGACTAGCCATTTAAAATGTAGGTCGAAGAGTTGATAAGTTAGGTCAAATGGATCGAATTTTTTTAAACATCTCTAACCGAAGCTACCTTGACCTTTTTGACTTTCTTAAACCTAAAAAAACACAAAAAAAAAAAAAAAAAAAAAAAACCTAAACCATCCTAGCCCCTATACCAAACAGCTATCACTTACTTTACCCCATTAACCACCAAGTCCACCATCACCCACCTGGCCTCAACCACCAACCTTTTCTGCCTCTATACGCAGAACACGATCTATCTTCACCGCCCTCTGAACCCACCTACACTCTTTACCACAATTTCTGAGATTTTTCAATCGAACCACCTTATTAGATTCGAGGTATGGGATTTGAGTAGGCAAGATAGATGAACGTAGTAGAGCACATATTATCGAGGAATTCATACTGTAATTGTGCAGCACAAATTGAGAAAACTATCTTAGTCCCAAAAAAAGTAATCACTTCTTTTTCAGATCATCTTTTATATGCATGCCAACACCTTAGATGTTAGAGAAGAATTCACCAAACAATAGACCCAAAATCAATTCTCTGCCAACCTTTAACAGAATCGTTGGAATCAACAAGAAATTTTGTTGTGAAATTTCATGTTGTCATAGACATTTGAAAAAGGAGTGGGTTGAATATAGAGATTAATGAGTTGGGAAAAGGAAGTACAAAGAGGAGAGAGGACAGAGGACAGAGGAAAGCGAATAGAGAATGAGGTTGTGAATCTTGAGATGGTGGCAGTGATCAGGGATGTTCAAAAATATCCGACTTAATTTATCTGATTCGAAATATCTTATATCCGGTAGAGAAAGGATAATTTGGATCGGATATCCGATTTTAAAATCAGATATTGGATCCGGATCGAAATATAGGCAAAACCGGATATCTGATTTTCTAATTTTTATTATTTTTAATTTTAATCTTAAAAATAAAAAAAAATGTTTTTAATAATTTTTTTTATATTGTTAAATTTACTAATAGGTACAATTCTCAATTATAACTAAGTTGTATAACTAATTTATTTTTAATTAATTTAGATTTTTGATAATTCAATCATATTTCCAAAATGATTAATTCAAAGTTTAAACAATAAGCTTGATTTAAAAAATTGAACTGAGCTTAAATAGTTAAATAAAAAAAAAGTAAAATCATTTAAAGAGACAAAAAAAATAACATTTGAAAATAGGATATTCGGTATCAGATTCAGATTAAACCGAATATCCGATTCGGGGTATCCGATTTTTTTGGATCGAAACCGGATAGAGATTTTCACAATCCGAAAAATCGGGTATCCAAAATTTCGTATCCGTATCGATCGAGTATCTAAATCTGAACACCCCTAGCGGTGAGGTTAGGAAGATGATGGCTTAAAGGAAATGTTAATGGAGGACAATGCATTTTTTTTCCCTATCTGTTTAATTTTTTTTTTTCAAATAAAATTACATCACTCAATCAGAATATGACATGTGTCATTTTAATTAAACAAAAAGGACTAAGTAGTTACGCTAGGTAGTCATTACAAGAATGTTTTTTCATTACAAATAGGAGCAAAATGTTGGATGTAATGTAAAGTTAGCCCTTTATCTGCAGACAGGCTAAATGTTAGCGTTTTAGAAATAATTTTTCCTAAACTTAAATAGTTTGTAGATGACCTTGAAATTAAATTGTCTTGTCAATTAAGTATAATTGATTCATTGATTCGTCTATTACATATAATTCTTTTTTATTAGATCTTATTGTCTTTGTCGTTTCCTAACTTTGCAATCTGCAATTATAATAGAATTTACAATAGAATACAAAAAAACTCAAATAAAGGTGCTAAACTTAAACCTTAGAAAAATAATTTAAATGGTCTTTCTATGTGTTCTTTTATTTGAATGGTCATTTTCTGCTACACCTAGGTGGATTTTGATCATCCATTTGAAATTTACCATTTGAAATTTACTTTTGATACTACTATATATCTAAAAAATAACATTAATGGAAGCTGAAATTGTCCTAAATCTCTTTGATTCTTACTGATTTGACCATAATTTATTCCAGAAAAAGCACCCCAATAAAAAAAACTTTTAGAAATGTCAAAATCACATCCAAAAATCTCAGCTCTAGAAACAATTCACACAGAATTTCCTGATATTAACTAAAATTCACCTCAAAAATTAGCAAGTGAATCCTCCGCATCTCCAAATTCTGTTCTTTCAACACTACAACTCCAAACTATATTTTCTAGGAAAATATCATAAGAGCTTGAAGATTATTCAATGGCAGAAATGAAAATAACCCATGAAAAATTAACATCAAAAACTACTTCTAGAAGGAAAAGGAATGGTTTTAGTAAAAGTTTATCAGACTTAGAGTATGAAGAATTTAAACGATTTATGGATTTTTGTTTTCTTTTCTTTGAAGAGGATAAAAATTCAAACTTGGCTTTTATCATTCATGGGTTACAGAGATTGGGAAAAAATGATGATAAAATACATGAAAATAGTGATAGTAAATTAGATGAGATATTGGTTGATGAATCTGGTTTTACTTCATCCATTTTAAGGCTTTACTAGTAGATTGGATGAATTGATGTTGCATTGAAGTGCTGATTGAGTGTTATTATTGATGAATTTGGTCTTAGAATGCTAAAAGGAGGTCAAGTGCGTGTCATGTGCAAAGTCAGAGACCCACTTGACAGTTAATTAATTGATTCCGTCAAGTGGTAGTTGTTTGCAAACAAAAATATCATATAAGGTAATTTTTTGCAAAAAAAAATTAGATTGCATAGTTTTTTGTAAAAGGTGCTATAGATTAGGTAGTTTTTCTTATAATTTTTCCATATTTTTATAAAGTTAATAAAAAAATATGTGGGGACCATATGCAATATAAAAGTGATAAAATAATGTTAGTGGAAAATATGTAGGATTCATAAACATAAGTTAAATATTATGATTAACAAGGTTAATTTTGTCAAAAATTTGTGATATAAATAAAAAGATGCTTTATAAGAACAACAAATAAAATAACACAAAACGATAAATGGGAACAACTTAAAGAAAGAAAGTATAAATTATACAATATAAAAAAAAATTAAAACAAAGCTAATATTTGAACCGGTATTTTTATCAATTATGTCATTTACTTAACTATACTAAAAGGACTATCTCTCTTACCTCTTTATTTTTTTTCTTTTTATGCTTTGGTTATTGCTATTATTTTGGAAGCCTCCAATAATAACTACAACTATTTAAAAATATTGAGACTATTCCCACAATATTGCAAAATAAAAAAATAATTCCCACTTTCCTTAAAATGGGAAAGTAATTCCCACTTTACCGTCCACGTAGGATTATTTTGAAATTTTTTTTTTTAATTTTTAATATAACCGCTACTTGAGGTAGCGGTTTTGTTTGGGGAATTGAAGAAAATCGCCAGATGAAATGGCGGTTTGGTAATTTTTTTTTTAAAAAAAAACAGAAAAATTTTGGGTAAACCGCCACTTGAAGTGGCGGTTTTGTAGCAGTACAAAACAACAGCTTCGAGTTGTTCACTGCATTTCTTATTCCTCTGTGCATCTTCGTGGCTGCTGCTCTTGTTTTTGCTTAAAAAAAAAAATTTATTCACTCTCATTTACTTCAAATATACAATTCCTCTCATTCAACTAAACTAATCAACTACATTCCCATCCTTTCCTTGTGTAGTAGATCATTTTCAACCTCATTTAAGGTATGAATAACAACCCTAATTTTTTTTCAATATGCAAATTGTTTTTTTGTTCATTATTGTTGTCAATTGAAGTTATAAATACGTTGTTGGTAATTTACATTCTCTTGTTTTCATGATATAAGCTTACATTTTACACATTTGTAGTTGAATTTTAGGATTTGGTTTGTATGCATATAAAGTGTTTGATGATATGCTTCAATGAAAGTTTATTACTTTGTATTTGCAGAATATGGATCATTATCCCGTTATAGTGTATTGGGGTGGGGAAGTAAGTTATACTGGATCCGATGTTGGGTATAATGGAGGATTAAATACAGTGATGTTTATCCATCGTCAAAATACGACTTTTGAGGTGTTTGTTAGCAAAGTCTATGATGTAATTGGTTGTGATCGCAACTCTTTTATGTTAAAATTGGAGATGAAATATCCGGGGACTGAGAAAAATGTGTTAGTCCCGATTAAGAATGATGAAAGCATAAGTGCTCTTGCTTATGCGGCATCACAAGCCCCTGAAACGGCAATGGAAGTTTATGTTGAATTGGTTGCAAATTTGAATAATGCGAGGGAAGTCATGACTAGCATGGAACTTCCAGAATCAGGTCCTAGTGTACGCCATGATACATTCACAGAAATGTTAAGTAACCCAAATTACGTTAATGAGCACTTGGATGAGATTAGCTCTCCAACTCATTCACGTGGCATTGGTGGTGGTGTAATGAACACCTTTTCCACGAGTCACTTGGGTAGCCTTAATGCGAACGAGGTTGACTCTTTAGATCAGGAGGATGAGCATATTGATTCTGATTCAGAAGAGGATGATGAAAGAAGAGAAGCTCTAGATGCAGCGATTAGAGATGGTGCTCCATCTCAAGATTGGCTTAGAATTGATGAGGTTGATCAAAGATTGATTGATGCATGGATGACCTGGAACGATGACAACTCCATGAATGAAAATGGAGACTTTAGGATAGGGCAAGAGTTTAGCTCCTTAGACCACCTTAAGAAGAATGTTAAAGCATGGGCGATTTCTAATAATAGAAACTTCCATGTAATTGAGTCGGAGCTTTCAAAGTACGTTATCCAATGCACTAATGCGGAGGATATAGGTTGTGAATGGAGGATGCGAGCTGTTATGACCGCAACGGGATCATTTAAGATTGTGCGATATAAGGGTCATAATCAAGATTGCTCAGTACATTACAGTGACGACCATCCCCTCCTTACTTCTGAATTTGTTGCTGATCTTATCGTGGATATGATTAGAGTTGATCCAGCGTTTAAGGTGAAGTCAATCGTTAATTTTGTAAAAAATAAATACGGGTTTGTTATAACATATAAGAGAGCTTGGTTGGCCAAAAATAAGGCTATAACAAAAGTGTTTGGGGATTGGGATAAGTCCTTTGAAGAGCTTCCAAGGTACCTGCAGGCATTAATGCAATCTAATCCAGGAACAGTGGTGCAATGGGAAGTCTAACCGACAATGGATCCTACCAAAGTGATGTTTCAGCGAATTTTCTGGGCTTTCGAACCATCCATTAAGGGTTTTCCCCACTGTCGTCCCCTTATTTCTATAGATGGTACACATTTGTACGGAAAGTACAGAGGCACACTTATGATTGGTATGTCCATAGATGCAAATTCTCAGTTGTTCCCACTTGCCTTTGCTGTTGTGGAGGGAGAGAGCAACGACACATGGAGTTGGTTCTTGGATTGTATAAGGCATTATGTCACTAAGAGGGACGGCTTATGTGTTATATCTGATCGTCACAAGGGAATTTTGCATGCAATGAACAGAGTTGGAAAAGGTTGGGAAGAACCATATGCATTCCATCGGTTTTGTAAACGTCATCTAGCTTCAAACGTGCATAAGACGTTTAAAAACATAGCGGTTAAGAACTTATTTGGAAAAGCTTCTGAACAGACAAAGATTCGGAATTATAATTTCTACATGAATCGCCTTAAAAAGCTTAATGAGAACGCGTACAAGTACTTAGTGGATGGTTCTATTCCCGAGCGCCAATGGACTTTGATTCATGACGGTGGGCATCGATATGGAGTGAGAACTACAAACATGTCTGAAGCGTTCAACGGCGTTATGAAAGGGGCCAGGTCACTCCCAATCACTTCATTAGTTAGGATGACATTCTACCGGGTAAACGAATACTTTGCCACAAGGAGGGATTTAGGGAGAAGCAGATTAGACAGTGGACATGTGTATGCGAAGAAACCAAGTGATACGATTGATAAGAATGCTGAAAAAGCACGCTTTCATGATGTTAGGATATATGACACAGTGCGTGGGATATTCGAGGTCACCACTAGTTGTGGCAATAGGATAGCAGGAAAAGGTGGAAAATCCTACATGGTTGACCTCACAGCAACATCATGCACATGTCAGAAACCAACCATCTTCAAGTTACCGTGCTCACATGTTCTTGCAGTATGTCGAGCTCGTAACATATCGTATGATGCTTTTGTGGACCCTTCATTTCGCACTACAAAATACGTATCGACATATAAGAAGTCTTTCATGCCCGTTCCAGACATGTTCACTTGCGATCATTGGAATGGTCCTACAGTTGTTCCAGATCCCTCAACGAAGCGTGCAAAGGGTCGTCCGCGATCAACTCGTATACGAAACGAAATGGATGCACCGTTGACGCGTCCTCGTAACTCGTGTACCTTTTGTGGATGTAGTGGTCATAATAAGAAAACATGCCCTCGAAGGTCAACAAAGTATGTTTTTTTTTTTAAATTTTGTAACAACATGTTGAATCTGATAATATTTAAATGATTTTTATAACACTTATGTATGTTTCAGCGATCATGGCGATGCCGGGCCCAGTAGCGGAGGTTGACGAGTTCACACCATCTCATCGACCGGTGTGCAAAACAAAAGGGGTCGGGGGTTGTAGTTTAACAAGCTTTGTATATTCTTATACGACTTGAACTTCTTGTATGAGTTTCCATAATTGTAATATATCTTTGCATTAGTTTCATAATTATTTTTTTCAAAACAAGCCGGTTCGTAATTGATTATTATGGAATAGATGGTATTGAACTAGTTTAATGCATGTTGCGTTTACTATTTTAAAATGAAAGAAAAAAAAATTAAGGCAAAGAAAAAAAAAAAAATCAAGTCACAAGCAAACCGCCACATGAAGTGGCGGTTTACCTGGACCAAACCGCCACTTCAGATGGCGTTTTCGTGGTTAAGGCAAACCGCCACTTGAGATGGCGGTTTTATCTGAAAAAAAAAAATTAAATTTTCCACGTGGACGGTATTGTGGGAAATACTTTCCCAAATAATGCAAAGTGGAAATTATTTTTTTTAAGCCATATTTTGAGAATAGACTCAAAAATATTCTATTAAGTCATTTGAAAATGAAACAATTAATTACTCACAATAACTAATTATCTCATTTTCTTTTCTATAGATCAATAATCTAAATGCTCTTTAATTTACCGATCACTTAAAAATAATTTACTCCCAAATAATCCTTAAAAAGTTCAATTATAATATTCAAATTAGTTAAACTACTTGTTTTTTAACCCGTGTTATCAATCTATGCAGTAAAAATTATCGGTTATTTAGTTATATAAAAATATGAAAATTATTTAGTTTATTAAGATTGTAAATTTACAGTATGTAAAAAATTTGAATTAATAATATATCCAAAATAATTTATTTTAAGCTATAATCATTCAGTTTATTTTGTTTTTAAAAATGGTAATTACTCAATTTAATTTACTTTTGAGAGGGCAAAAAAGAACAAGTTGGTTAATTTTATTTGCTATATAAGCTAGTATTAACCAATAAAACTTTTCAACTAAGGGGCCTCTAAAAGAATGTCACGTGAAATTTTCCAATCTTAATTAGTTCTAGACATCTTCTTTATCTCATGTTAAGTTCACATTCTGTGAAGATGTATTTTAGAGCGAGAAATACTATTTTGCCTTTTTGATGCATTTTTCTTTATGGAAACAAGTAATATTTATTTAATGTAAAATATTCTTTATGGAAACAAGGAGTATTTATTCAATTGAACCAAAATTATATCACATGTATTGTTAAAATATTAAACTGGGAATGAATAATATTAATTATATCCAACATTTGTGATATAAATAGTATTATTCTATTACAAATTCTTGTGAGAGACGGTGTATTTGAGAGACCATCTTTAATTGGGCTAATTGGGCTGGCCCATTATATATTTTCTAAAATATTATATGTAGGTATTAAGAATAATGTAAGTAGACATTTAAGATATTGAAAGTAGGCATTAAGGATATAAAAAGTAGACATTAAGAATAATATAAGTAGACATTAATCTTTATTAAGTTGGGCTTGAAATACGTCTCTCAAAGAGACGGTCTCTCAAGAGACTAGCTATTATTCTTTAAGGAAAAAATGAGTGTTTATTTAATGCAAAAACAAGCATGCAAAACGAAAAAAGTTTAGTAACAATAAAACCCATTAGATCGACTCAAACAGATTGAAATTGATAATAACTCGATCAAAAATGGCACATTGAAATTAACCCAACTTAAAACCGGACTAAAATTAACCAAACAAAACCCACCCATCAAGCTATAAATAAACAATCTATTAAACAACAAATAACTCTCAGAACAAACAAATTAAAACGACATAAATAAAATAGTTTGTTCCGACTTTTTCATGAAATTTGTACGTTTGAAATCCCAAAAAAAGGTGAGATGTATAATTCAAGAAACCTTAGAAGTATAATCTTTGTTGGTATGTTGTTCCTGATCACGTTTTCCATGGCAGAGAATCTTTTTTGGTCCAAAGAAACGGTAAACTCTTCTGCTACATCATCCAGGACGAATGTTAATCATCAGTTCACAATAGATGAAATTAGGGAACACAAAGCACGGGTGATTCTTATAGGGAGAATGTTTATTAATTTTTTGATATTATTATGTCATTATGGGCATTATATACACCCTTTTATGATCATTTTATGATTCAATTGTTGAATCTTTAGCTTAATAATTTCTATTAATGAATATTGTTGCAAATTTTTAGATTATGACCCACTATTTTCAACCCCAATTTTGGTGAATATAATAAGCATACTATATACATTCTCCACTTCAATGAATTTGTTCCCTTTAATTTGAGCGCGTTTGTCAACGTAATTATTGAAGTTAAGCTTTAATATCTCTAATAGTTCATAACTTAAAATTATAAAAAATTGATATTAATAATCGATTCGTTGGAGCGAATTAAACAAGAACTCACTTAATTTTGTTGTTTGGTTTCCTAACTTTACATTTAAATTCTTTTTGATAGATCTTAATGTATTTGTCGTTTTCTAACTTTACGATCTGCAATTATAATCAAATCTTCAATAGAATACAAAAGAACTTAAAACTTACAAAACTAATTTGAATGGTCTTTCTCCATTTCTTCGTTTGTTTAAATGGTCTTCTATACGACACTTAGGTGGATTTTGATCATTCATTCGAAATTTACTTTTGATGTTACTATATATCTAAACAATAACATAAATATACCTATTTAAAATATTTGACATTATATATAAATTAAAAAAATAAAACTAATAATTTATTTAATCTATAAATTAATTAATGTTCACAAATATTATAAATATTCAAGATACTTTTAGTTAAATAATTCGAGACAAATTGCAATTATGTGATGATGATGATCAACCTAATGCAAAAAATTATGACTAACATTTTCCCAACTAAAAGTATATATTATAAGTATAAAAATAAATAAAAATAAAGCTAATTGTGTCTAGCCATAGGCATGACTTTGCTTGTTGTATTAAGACACATCTCAATCTATCCTAAGATGCGTCACTTTATATCTCAAACTTCACACCCCTTTTTGTTGGAATTCTCTGTAATTCTTCTGAAATACATAATGTTAATCATAAACTACTAGAAATCTCTATTTGTTTCTCAAGAGTCAAAATCCTTCAATAGACAAAGAAATATTACTTCGGCATTTTGATGAATTTTTCAAATTTGTAGAGATAACACTAATTTCACTCTTTTGTTGACAACCAAAATAAAATATGATATTCTCCTCTTTTTGGATTACAGCAACACAGTGAAATCGAACCTGACCATTGAATGCTCCTAAAGATTAGCTCACAAGTCACATCCATAGAAAACTATAGATATATCCCTAAATTCTCTATTATAATAAGAGATTTTACTACTAAACTAGCAGGTAAAACAGCTTTTAAGCACATTTAGTTGATCACATTTAATTGATGCCTTTGGAGCATTCAATCAAAGGTTTTACTTTTAAGTTATATGTATAAGAAAGAGACTAGAGAATAAGGGAGCAAGAGAACACTCAAAATACAAAAGAGGTCGCTTGGATTAAGGGAAAAATATTTAAGAGGTAAATAAAAATTAACTAGAAAAATAATATTAATTAGATTAATAATTAAAGGAATTTAATTGTTAGAGAGGTGGAAGAATTATTTAAAATATGGACAGTGTACATTATATAAATACCTAACACATTAAATTGTTTTGTGAATCAGTACACATAACATTTTAAATACAAATAATAAAGATGATTAAGTGAGTATAAATCTTAATAGCTTTAGCCGAATCCTTTAAAATGTTCACAGAGTTTACTCCTTGCTCTAATCCAAGTATCCAAAAATTCCCTTAGTTTCACTACATACCTATTGATTACATAATACATATAATTCATAAATCAAATATTTAATGTTGTGAGAATAAAAATAAGTCAAAAGAAGAAATTAAGCACACCTTCTTATGTAATGAGAATGGAGGTATCCGAAAATATAAGTTGGAACAAAACCTAGTCAATAGCAGCTAAATTGGTGATTCTCAACTCACAGCATAAGAATCACAATTAATTAGTTAAAAACAACAATGGAAGATGAAGAATATAATAAGTAAAAATAATGGGTGCATCAAGAAAAAAACCTAATGCAAAATAATTTAATTGTTGAAATAATTAGCAAGTTCTTTTGAAAATGAATATATCAATAAAACATAAATTAGAAAGATACTAAAAAAAACATCCCAAAACTAAAATCCTGCACTAAAAAGCATAAATTTAACCTAAAATTCTTCAATAAACATTATTATTAAATGTTAAATATCGAGATTGCCGCTCATGTTCCACGTGGTATCAGAGCTAAAGTTACTTGAATTTAGGAACTTCGGTTCCATGTAAAAAAATGTTTTTGATAGCCGACATCTTCAAAAAATAAAGGATGTTTTTTTCTCAATTGAGTTTTTTTTTTCCAAATAACTTTTTTTCAATTTTTTTTCTTCTGTGCTTGTGTGTCCATGTGTAGATTATATGTTATAATTATGTTAATGTGATATTGATCACATGTTTAAATTTCATTTGAGATGACGAAAAATTATAATATTCCCTCACTCAGGAGTCTAGTATTTGACAATTGGAATAACAGTTAACGTGAATGAAGAATTTGAAGGTAATGTTATTTCTAATGATTTTCTCGTAGAAAATTTTTCGATTCATATTCTTTTTGATTTTCAAGTCGACCGATCTTTTATCTCTACCTCTTTTCTTCACAAATCCTCTGTCTTTCAAACCTCAGAATTTCAATCCCCAAATATGTTCACCTAACGGTACACCATTTCTATGTGACCATATCTTTCCTACTTCCCTCTTAAGATTTTAGATCATCATCTACTGTCAACTTGATAGTGTTTGAGTTGGGTACTTATGATGTTATTTTAGGTATGGATTTGAAGAGACATCATCATGTGGAGATTTTTTTAAAAGGACAAGATTGTTTCGGTTAAAACTCAAGGAGGAGAGTGCTTGATTATGAACAAATATGTGTCCCCTATTCAAACCATTTATGTCGTTCAAGCCGTAGTGATGATTAAGTATAGAGATGAGGGTTACATGCATGTATTTTATTTCCAATAGTAAGGAGAAAACCAAATTGAGTCTTGATGAAACCCCGATTGTTTGTGAATAACCTAATGTTTATCTTAAGGATTTACCTTGTTTACCCTCAAGGAGTGTGCTTGATTTCCATATTGATCTGATATCTGATGTTATCTCTATGTACAAGACTCTGTACCATTTTATCCTAATCGAGTTAACTAAATTAAAGAAGTAGTGGATGAGTTATTACAAAAAAAAAGGAGAGTTCTATTCGTCGTAATGTGTCGCCTTGGGGAGCCCCTGTTTTATTTTTTTAATAAAAATGATGGTACAATGAGGTTGTGCATTGACTATATGGAGATTTACAAAATTACCATCAAGAACATTTACCCTTTGTTTAGGATAGATGATCTTTTCGACTAGTTAGAAGTTAGGAACTCAAGAGTTTTCTATGATTTATTTGAGGTCTAGGTATCATCAATTAAGGATAAACGAGGAGGATATTCCTAAGACTACATTCTAAACCAGTTATGGACTTTATGAGTTTCGGTGATGTCATTTGGGGTAACAAATATTCCAACGACGTTTATGAATTTGATGCAGAGATACATTCGTCCTTATTTGGATAAGTTTATAGTTTTTATGAAATTTTGGTATATTTGAGAAACATGGAGGAACATGAGGAACATTTGAGGATTATGCTAAAACTTTGAGAAAAAAAAATGTTTAGCAAATTTATTAAGTACGACTTTTGGCTTAAGGAAATAGTTTTTTTTCTAGGTCATATTGTGTCTAAGGAGGGAATTTCTGTGGATCTGGAGAAGATTAAGACGATAACCAATTGTCGATTCCGAGGAATGTAATTAAAGTTCGGAACTTTTGGGTTTTGCTTGTTACTATAGGAAATATGTTGAGAATTTCTCTAAGGTTACTCGTCCCATGTTTGAGTTGTTGAAGAAAAGAATTAGATTTTAATAAAGTGAGAGGTACACGATTGCTTTTCAGGAATTAAAGAGGAGACTCACTACTGCTCATGTATTAATAGTGCATGATTGTAGCAAATGATTCAAAGTCTATTGTAATAATTCATTTGAAGGTTTGGAATGTGTACTTATGCAAGATGTAAATGTCATAGCTTATCCATCGAGACAGTTGAGGCCATATGAGGTGCGTTACCCTGTGCACGAAATTAAACTTGTTGTAGTAATCCTTGCTCTGAAGTTTTGGAGACATTATTTGTATGGGCTACCGTGTAAGAGCTAAGCGATCTTCGAAACTGGAGGTATGTCTTCAACCAAAAAGAAATTAACATGCGCTAAAGGCTATGGCTTGAGGTCATTAGGATTATGTCTTGAAATTTTATACCACCCTAGGAAGGTGAACAAGTTGTCTTATCTTTTGAGGAGGACACAGAGAGTGTTGAATTTGTACCTTGGGAGTTTTACCGTGAAATGCAGAGTTTAAGATTAGAGATTTGTAACCAACATGAGGTTAGACAGTATTTGGGAGCAATGACCATTAATACAAACTTTGTTTGACCATATCAATGAGGCACAACTTCAGAATCTAGAGATTGTTGAGTAGATCCATAGAATTGAGGGAAATGAGACTAATGTTTTTGAATTAAAAGAAAGAGGAAAGATGAGTCCGAAATTTATTAGACCTTTTGAAATTCTAAGAAGAGTTAGAAAAGTTTCTTATGAGTTGCCTTTACCATCGACTTTGATAAAAGTTCATTATGTGTTCTATATTTCACAGTTGAGGATGTATGTTCAAGATCCATCGCATGTGCTAACCCATGAACCCCTTCACATCGATAAGTTCTTAGCCTATGAGGAGAAACCTATCAAATTTTGGATACCCGAGTCTAAGAATTGAGAAACTCTAGGATTCCAATGGTCAAGGTTTTGTGGTCAAACCACAGAGTAGAAGAAGTTACTTGGGAGAAGGAGGCAGGCATAAAAGAGCGATACCCTAACCTTTTCGGTAAGTTCTAGTTTCGGGACAAAACTATCTTGAGGGGGGAAGAGTTGTAACAGACTCAACATTCTTAATCAATCTTTCGATTAATTATTCCGAATTCTCAATTCAAATCTCTAATTCTTTTGTTATCCATTTCAAACAATCTTTAATTCCTAAACCTTTTTCGATTTTGTAATTTCTTTCAAATATTAAACTTAAAAATAAATATTATTTTGTTTAATATCTTTTTATGAGCACTAAAATATTATTTTATTATTTTATAGTACGAAAAGTAAAATTTTATTATTATATTAACGGTTTTGTAAAACATTACGTTTTAACTTTCTTCCTTAAACTAACATTAGTACTTATTATTTTAACTTTATAACTTTGATTTAATTATTTTATATATAAAATTGAGTCGTATTTTTATTATTAACTTTAAGTATAGTTTAAGCAAAATTTTCCAAGTAAACTACATATTTTCATATCAAATTGACCCATTATTTTAAAATATATTTACTTGTACATACTAGAACAAAAATTTGATGAACCAAAATCCGTTCTATAGTAACCCATGATGTTCATCACTTACACAAGTTATCACCATTTCCTTACACAAGCTAACCTTCTTTTACACTCCAAACTCTTACATATTCACTTACACACTCAAACTCTTACACATTCACTTACACACTCTAAATCACTTACACAAGTTAACCTTCTTCTACACTCTTAAAATACTTTTTCATACAATCTAATGAGCTACAAAGTTGTCCAAACCTATTATAAATACCCCCTTAGCCATGAGATCACTTACACCACCATCATCAAATCTTTCTAACATTCTGTCTTATATTTTCACTTCATTTAAATCTTACTACTTTAATACCTTTATTATTAGTTGAAGAAATTCAAGAAAATGGAGCTTCGAACACTCTTTATTTAGCTAAATCATCATCATTATGGAGCATTATTGGGTTATTATTTTGGGTACTTAATGTATTATTATTTTTGGAGTTTGGATTTGATTATTTTGGGAGCTTAGAAGATTATCATTATTTTGGGAGTTTAGATTAATTATCTTTGAAGCATTCTTATCTATCTTGAAGGGTCTTATTTCTTATTATTTTCCTAATTAGTACTTAGTACTAATTCTTGGTGTTAGTATGGTATAACTTCTTACCCTACTCTTTTTGTGGAATATTACATTGTATTTACTTTATAATATGCAAAGTATGAAATATGTTGATATGTTTTAGTAGGAAGTTAATTTGATGAAATTATGATCAAGATTATATTAAGTATGTGTATGCAAAAAGTATTTTTAGTATGTTAATTTAATAATCTTTGAACATGTTTAGGAAGTTGGGTGCAAAATTATATTCTAGTGATATTAAGTATGATTTATATTATAAACTAGTACTAGTATGTTTATGAGTTAAGTGTTACATTAGGAACGTTATTATTTTTTTTATGTTAGAATTTTTATTAATATGTTTATGATAGCCTTCAAACTAGTTTATAAGGTAGTAAGTTATTTTATGAACGTATTTTACTAAGTATGATTAAATTAAGAATATTGTTATTATAATTTATTTTGAGATTTAAGTTTATCCTTAAAGTTATAGTAAAATTCTATGTTATTGCGTAAAGGTTTTATTTTTGTAAGTGGTTATGTTAATTATTTAAATCTAGGATTTAGTATGATAAATTAAATTAAGTCGTTCTTTTTATGTGAAAAGGGCCAAAAACACTCGTAGGCCGTTCGACCACTATCATAGAATAAAAAAAAAGAGTTTGATTTACTATTTTATTATTACAACTATTTTTGTGATAATAATAAGATAACAATTTAAAAAGATATTATTGAGAATTTTTTATAAGTTATTAAATATTGAAGTGTTTTTCTTGAATACATGACATTTCATAATAAAAGTAACTTTTAATCACTATTTAGTATAAATATTTTATTTGCTAACTATTTGACCAAAATTTATGTAAAATGATGTAAAAGTATTTTAAGTAAACTTTTCGCTCAAACTATGTGCGATATATTGATTTTGTGAAATTTCAAGTTTTTACTTGTTTTATAATTAGAAATATTGACTTTTGTGAAAATTATAAGTTTGACTTGTTTTTTAAACTAGAAATATTTATTTTTGTGAAATTATAAGTTTTATTTGTTTTACAACTAGAATGTTGATTTTTGCAAACCTAATAAGTTTACTTATTTTTCTAAACTTGAAATATTGATTTTTGGTGAACTTGTAGAATTTTGAAAACTTATCCAAATGATGCAATTTTAACTTGAATTTTAATTAGAATATTTGATTTTTTTTTTGAAGAGAATAAAGTTTTGTTTATTGTAAAGTTAAAAATGTTGATTTTGGGAACTTATTTAAAGAGAAATAGATTTTAGTAGCTATTTGTGGAAAATATTTATTTAGAGACTATTGATAGAATATTAAGTTATTAGTGTGAATTTAGCGAGCTATTAAAAATTAAGTTATAAATAAAATTTAATGTGTAAAAAATTTAATAATGAGTGTATAAAGACATAAATGGTAATTCTAAATTATGATTTAGAATTTTATTAAATAAAAGAGGTTATCACCAAAGTTGATCAAAGTCAAAGTTAATGTCAAATTATATTAATAAAAATGTGAAGTATTTGTGTGAATGAATATTGATTGAATAACCCTGATAGTAAGGTAATGTCGAACCATGGACCGGCATGTAAAATCCCGACCCTCGTGTTGACCGGCACGTAAAATGCGGTGTAAGATAGGGGGTTAGCTACGTATCCTGTAGAGCTCGAGCATAAATTGTATTGGAGGGGTGACAACTCCCACCACAATTAGGGTTTAGGACTACCGTCCTCACCTAACCAGACCCTTACATATATCAGGTGTTATATTGATGTGCTTGTTGATCAGTGATAAACTTAATTAGTGTTGATGCTATGATGTATGGTATGGTTATGAGTATTGACTAAATGAACTTACTTAAATGTTAAGATTACCGAATTTTATAAGTGGCAATAACGTACTTCTATCAGGATTGAGAATGGTATCTTAATGACTTAAAAGTATAGAACAGTAAAAGAATATGGTAAAAGTATACGGTGATGTCAATTAATTATAAGTTCGTACTCAAATTATTATTTTGTAAATGTAGTTTATAATTTTCGTATTTTGAGCTGGATAAGAAGTTATGCTCGGCTTTAAGTGCTAATCGATTCAATCGGCTGTCATCCGTATCATGGATGGTAGCATTTTGCAGGATTTAGTTCAAGTTTCGATCCAGGCCGCAACAATTACTATTTATCGAGAATTTAGCTGCTTTTTGTATCTTTATTGATGACTTGATGATGATGTATCTTTTTCATTTTTAGCAAACAATATTTCTTATCAGATGTAATATTTACTTTTGTTTTAAACAGTTTCAGTTTTTATACTTTCGCAATATTCTTGTATTAAATATTATTATTTAATGTTAATTGTGTATCGAGATTGCCGCTCCTGTTACAAATATAGTAGGTAATTCACCAAAAAAGTTAAATGAAATTAATGTAAAATTAGAGAAAATTTTTAAAAATTTCCATAAAAGAATTTGAATAATAAAAAAATCAGAAATTGTTTAAAACATTTTTTTAACAATTTTTACGACATTTTATTTGATATTTTTTACGCACTTTGAAAATAATATTTTTAGTTTAAAGTTACCTATGTTTTTATAAAAATTATCATTCTACGGTAATCTAAATCATATACCTTGCCCAACATTTGGAAATGTTACACTCTTCATTCCTTAAAGTTGTTCCTACAAGAAATTTTCATGAGAATTAACAAAAAAACGAATATTTTAGATGGTGGGCATATTATATTATTGAATAATAAATTTGATAGAGCAAAAGTGAAAAAAACATAGGGAGCACAACTATTAATAAAATATTTTAATAAAGTTAGTGTGAAAAATATGAATACCATAAGCAATATAAAAATGTTAAAATAAACATAGTGGAAAATATATGCAGACCATAAGCGTTATTAAAATATTACAATGGGAATAAATAAAGTTAATTATATCCAAAATTAGTGATATAAGTAGTAAGAATCCTTATGAAAACAATAAATACAACAACTCAAAATGGAAAATGAGAACAACTTTAAAGGAACATAGAGAGAATTTATTTAATGTATAAAAAGAACACATATTCATAAAGGAGAGACGGTTTCACCATCTCTATTGGGTTGACCCCATACATTTAATGTGTTAAGTGATCATTTATAATTTTAAAGTAATCAATTACTGAAATAAGCTAATTATATAAATTCGTCTCATGATAAGACGGTCTAATATAAAATAAGCTTATAGAAGCATGCATAATGAAAAAATTTAATGACAATAAAACCCATTAGATCGACCTAAACCGCAACAACTCTATCAAAATGGCACATCCAAAAAGTAAATCGACTTGAAAGTGGTTCAAAATTGACCCAAGCAAAACCCACCCAGGATTATGACTAGGGATGCAAACGGGGCGGGGCGGGGCGGGGCGGGTATTGGAATTACAATCCCCATCCCCATCTGTTAATGCAATTCCCATCCCCGCGGCGGGTATAATTTTTTTCCCCGTCCCCGCCCCGATGGGTTTGTATCTAAAATCATCCCCGCCCCACCACCCATCTGGGTATCCATCCCCGTGTAATACCCATTTCTCCCGCCCCACCACCCGTCAATTCCCCGCTTAATACCCATTTGTGCCACATATTTATATTCAATCCTTGTCTCAAACAATCGCATGACCAAAGTCTCAAACAAATATACATGTCTAAAACAAAACTATTTCAACATCAACTCAAAATCATCCAAAGTAAATATAATTCTTGTATCTTGTGGAGCTACATGAGAACGTACAATTTTATAGTCTTATTATTATATTGTATGTTAGAAATATAAATAAATAAATAAAAATAAAGCTAATATATTTGAACCAATATTTTTGTGAGTTATGTCATTCAACTAAGTAATTACTATAGAAGGGATAGCTTTCTTATCTCCGTTTTAAAATTAGGAATAATCAAAGCAAAAATTGACCCGACCGCACCAAAACCCACCTATCAAAGGGTTATAAATAAATATCCAGTTCAACAACAAATTAAGTCTCAGAACAAACAAATTAAAACGACATAAATAAAACAATTTCTTACAACTTTTTCATCAAATTTATACGTTTCTAAAACCGGAAAGAAGGCGAGATGAATAATTCAAGAAACCTGAGAAGTATAATCTTTGTTGGTCTGTTGTTCCAAATCACGTTTTCCATGGCAGAAAATGTTTCATGGTCCAAAGAAATGGTAAACTCATCATCCAGGACGAATAATCATCATCAATTTACAATAGATGAAATTCGGTGATATTATCAAGTTTTTATGGGTTTATATACTCTACTTTTTTAAAGCGGTATATAATTCTGATCGTTCTTATCTTTGGTCTTATTGCCATCATTCAAATTCTGACGATCTTTCCCAATCTCTATCAATATCAAGTAATAACAATTTGATTGGAATATTCTTTTACATGTAATTTTTTTTTTTTTTTACTTTGAAAATTAGTATAATTACTTTTTAGAAATAATTTTGTACAAATTTGAATAAACATCTCTATGAATGATCATTTGTTGAATCTTGTTCGAATTATTAATTGTAGCTTTACTAAATTCTATCATTGAATATGGTCGTAATTTTTTATTTAAATTATCTGCTGTTAATTCTCTCATTGTCAAATGTTTTCAGTTTCTTGCAAATATTATTGATTTATATTATAGAAAAAAATTCTTCTGTCCCAACTTAAATAAGTATTACGTACTCTAAATATCAAAATTTTTATTTTCAAATGTTAATCTATAAATTAATTAGTCTTTATAAATATCAATAATCATCGATCAATATAATATCAATATAATATGCAGCAACGTCAAGAATAAGATTTTCCTTATAAGACTGGATTCCATACAAGTATAAAGAAATAGTAAGATGATGAACTGTAAACACATTCTTTCTTCTTTGTTATAATATACACACAAATAATAAATTTTAATAATATTTAAATGAGAGGGTGACACGTTTCCTAAATCGTTTATTCGTTAATATATTATATTGATCGATGATTATTGATATGTATAAAGACTAATTAATTTATAGATTAACATTTGAAGATAAAAATTTTAATAGTTACTAAATTCTATCAATAGTCTCTAAATAAATATTTTCCACAAGTAGCTACTAAATTCTATTTCTCTTTAAATAAGTTCCCAAAATCAACATTTTCAACTTTACAATAAATAAAACTTTATTCTCTTCAAAAAAATCAAATATTCTAATTAAAATTCAAGTTAAAATTGCATCATTTGGATAAGTTTCCAAAATTATACAAGTTCACCAAAAATCAATATTTCAAGTTTAGAAAAATAAGTAAACTTATTAGGTTTGCAAAAATCAACTAGGGATGGCAATGGGTCGGACTCAGCTCGGATTATACATACTCCGACTTTGCTCCGGATTTTAGTCGAACTTTTTTTTTCAATCCACCTCCACTCGAAGTCGGATTATGCATACTCCAAGTTTGTCCTGACTTGGACTCTCGAACCTCCAACGGAGTCGGATACGGAGTTGGATTATTATCAAACTTTATCGTTTTGATATTGTAGTAATTGCACTAATGATTCAAAGCATACGAAGTCAACAAAATATATTTTTCCAATACAATTTAACAAAAAAATATGTACTTTGAATTCAAGTTTAACATGAGAAATATTACTAATACTACAATTTAACAAAATTTTCTCGCATTTTCATTTGGCGTATTTTATTTCTCTTGATCTGATTTGTCGTATTTTGATTCATTGATCTAAATAAAAATACCAATTAGTTTTTCAAAATCAAACACTACAATTAGTATGAGAGAGAGCTTGAATTTGTCACGTCTAGAGTTTTAAAGAAAACAAAATGTTGAGTTAAAAGTCAAATTCAAAGTCGGATTTCCTTCAAGGTCGGAGTCGGGTTGGAGTGTCGAATTTTTAATAAGGTCCAACTTCGGTCCGTGTCTAAATCGGATTCGGATCGTGAAGTCCGAGTTGGAGTCGGATAACATTTTCCTCGAACTTGAATCGGATTACTTTCCTCGGATCAAGTCGGACTAGGGTCGGATTCAGACTGAATTGTCATTCCTAAAATCAATATTTCTAATTATAAAACAAGTAAAACATGTAAATTCACAAAATCAATATATCACACATAGTTTGAGCGGAAAGTTTACTTAAAATACTTTTACATCATTTTACATAAATTTTGGTCAAATAATTAGCAAATAAAATATTTTATACTAAATAGTGATTAAAAGTTACTTTTATTATGAAATGTCATGTATTCAAGAAAAACACTTCAATATTTAATAACTTATAAAAATTTCTCAAAAATATCTTTTTAAATTGTTATCTTATTATTTATCACAAAAATAGTTGTAATAATTTAAATTAGTAAATCAAACTTTTTTTTTATTATATGATAGTGGTCGAATAACTTATGAGTGTTTGAGGCCCTTTTCACATAAAAAGAACGACTTAATTTAATTTATAATACTAAATCCTAGATTTAAATAATTAAGATAACCACTTACAAAAATAAAACTTTATGCAATAACATAGAATTTTACTAATAAAAAGACTATAAAATTATATGTTCTCATGGAGCTCCTCAAGATAGAAGAATTATTTATAGCTTGAATTTTGACTTGTCATAACCCTGGGTGGGTTTTGCTTGGGTCAATTTTGAACCACTTTCAAGTCAGTTTAATTTTTGAATGTGCCATTTTGATAGAGTTGTTGCGGTTTAGGTCGATCTAATGGGTTTTATTGTCACTAAATTTATCCCTTTTTTGCAAATCGGATAATCCGAATCGGGAACCTGGTTTTAAAATCGGATCACATATATTTGGCAACCAGGTATCTGGTATCCGGTTTTATTTACTATTTTTTTGTTTTACTTTTTTCGTAAATAAAATGTTGATAGTATCTCTCAAGCTAACCTTGAGTTGAATCTTAATATAATTGTTCTCATGCGGATTCTTTTTTTAATGATTGTCCTTACTTAAACCAATGAACAATAATGTTACTTTAATTTTTTAATTTGTCACTTATGACTAATTAAGCTAAATATTTTTAGAGATTTAGTATTTGAATTTTATATAAAAAAAATATTCCAAAATAAAAATATAGATAAAAAACACATGGTTAATATTTATATCTTCTTTTATAATATGTTTTATTATTTCCAAATAAACCATATGAATGACTTTCAAATAATCTTACAAGTAAAGGAATTAATATATTAAGGAGGGAGAAATTTCACAACTCACGGCAATTTTAGAACAAAAACAAACAAAGTAAAATTTAAGTTATTTCTACATAAATTAAAGATTTATGATACAATTCTTACAACTTACATCCACCAAACGCTAAATCGAAGGAAAACCTTTCCTAAAAACGCCTCAATCATAAAGTCTTACTCACACACAAACTGTCTACAATAAATTCACTCTAGAAAAATCTAAATACTCTTTAATTAATCCATCTTTTCAAAATAATTTACTCCCAAAATATCCTTAAAAAGTCCAATTTTAATATTCAATTTAGTTAAACCATTTGTTTTTTATGTTAGCTAAATTTTATTAAATGTATAACACATTTATTTTTAAAATTTTTTAATATATATTAACGTATACAACAAAAATTTCTAATTGATTAGTTTTCTAAAAAGACTTAAATTATTTAGTTTATAAGGATTGTAAATTTACCAGTATCTAATAAATCTAAAATAATAATTTATATAAAGTAGATCAATCTAAGCTAGAATCTTTCAGTTTATTTTGTTTTTGAAAATGATAAATTACTTAATTTAATTAATTTGAAGGGAGGGCTAAAAATGAAAAGTTGGTTAAATTTATTTGTCACGTAAGCTAACATCAACCAATATATATAATTTCCATTGAAAGAGGAGCCCACCTTCGAGGAAGGGTTTCTCCCCTTCCACTCTTCGTGTGCGTAAGAGAAGGAAAGGAGCCCAAGCAAAACAAAAGTTAATTACATAACTGAAAGAATTTATTCAGATCAAACAAACAAAAAGCTCATAAACTATTAATCCAAAGTGTATCCATACTAGACCCCTGAATCTGCAAAGTTAGGATTCTATCTTTGACTTCTTTCTTGACAATGCTGAGAATGTGATTCACGGTATGTACTCTACTCAACCACATTGCTTCATTGCGATTCTTCCATATATGATATCAAAGACAAGAGAGGGCAGCAATGATCACTTGTTTTCTCATTTTAGAATCATTCCATCTTTGAATTTCCAAATATTCGTCAAAGGGATCTTAACATTAAGCCATTGTTGGAGTAAGAGGAGGCAATTAGCGCTAAGCGTGCACTTAAACTGTAGATGATCTGCTGTTTTAGAGGCAGAACCACATACTGGGCATAAGTTATCAGTAGTAACACCTATGCTCATGAGCCTTGACTTGGTTTTCAGCTTATCCCTCATAGCTAGCCATAAGATAAATCACGTCTTCGAAATGGAGAATCTGTGCCACACAATTTTATCCCACCAAACCTTTGTGAAAACGACGATGTATCAAAAGGAGTTCAAAGAACTCTCAAATATGGAGAATTACAATAGAGAAGAGATATAGACTAGTGTTTGGCTTGGGGTATATTTTGTGGATTGCACTTTTGATGAATGAGAGCTCTCTATTTATAGGAGAGATCATACTAAGTAACATTAAGTACATTAAAGCTATGATTAAATGATAATGAAACATCTCTAAGTACATGAAGAGTCATAAACAACATTCTAGAGTATCAAAGACTTCGCTCGACCAAAACAGAGGTTCGCTCGGTCGAGTGACTTGGTCGAGCGGACTTCAGAAAGCTTCTGGCTGCATTCTGTCTGCTCGCTCAACCCAACCTGAAGCTCGCTCGGTCAAGCGAGCTGGTCGAGCGGCTCTTCAGAGACTTCTGACAGTATTGCTTGACTTGCATAGTAGGGCATCTTGAATCAACGTTTCCACTTCTTCATTAAGTCCCATAACTCTCACACTTCATTACCTCATTAATCCATACTTAATCACCATTATAAATCAATCATCAAAACTTAACTTAATATACCCACATTAACACATTCATGGGATTCCATCCCAAAGGTCACACATGAATGCACCTCATTAAATGTGCACTCAAGTCACACCAATCACAACACTTTGGGTGATTGCAGGAGCTTTCTTTGTAGACGTTCCCAATGGAGTAGCTGTCCTGAGATACCCATTGAAGGAGTTTATCTTGGATCCGACATATTTTCCTCAAGGTCCAACTAGCTGTTGAGGGGGAGTTGTAAACCAGCTAGTTCCCACCTTTTGTGTACACCCCATGGACCCATTTGACCCACAAGGATTCATGCATACTGTAGATATGCCAAGCCAACTTACCAATTGCTTTAGTATTCCACATATCCAATTGTTCCTGATTCCAAGGCCCCCCCTCTTTCTCAGGAATACAAATTTTGGACCAACCCACATTTCTTGGTTTCACACTATCCTTGTCGCCATGCCAAAGAAAGGATCTAAATAGTGAGTTGATTTGCTTAGTCACATACTAAGTTGATTATTGCAGCCTCTAAGATAATTATTACTTTCATATGAAATAATTTGCCAAGATCGGTACGATGTTAAGAACTTTGATGAACGTTAACAATTTGAATGAACTAACAAACGTTTGATAAAATAAAATTTGCAAAATGACACAATGATTTAAGGAGGTTCACCTAATGATGGCTACGTCCTCCACGTTGTGTAGTTTCTTGTTTATATTATTTCAATGGAGTAAAAACACTCTTACAAATAAAGTATTACAATTGAGTACGAGATAAAACAAAAGGCTATGTGTTTGGCTTAAGGGTTGTGTTTGATGATATCTTGGATGAATATGAGAGCTCTCTATTTATAGTACTAAGTACTCAATGATAATTGCTCACTTGATACATGCTTAATGTTGAATAATGAATGAGTTGAAATAGCTCCAAGAACTTGAAGAGACAAAAACAGCATTCTAGGTGCATCAGAGAAACCGCTCGACCAGAACAGAGAGCTCACTCAATCGAGCGGACTACAGGCAGCTTCTGGATACATTTTATTTGTTCGCTCAATCCACCCAAGAGTTCGTTCGGTCGAGCAAGTTGGTCGAGCGAAATTCAGTATTCTTTCTGTCAGTTTTTGCTCGAGCAAAGCATCTTCTAAAATCCTTTGCACTTCTTCTTTAAACACCACTAAGACCAATAACTCCCATGATTACTTCAACAAATAAATCACACTTAAACACTACAATCATTAAGTTACTCACTTAATTCTCCTATTAATCAATGCCATAGGATTCCATCCCATCAATTCCACTCATGAATCCACACATCAATTTGTGCACTCAAGTCATACTATTCATAACAACATATATTATTTTTCTATGCCTAAGTTTCAAATATAAATAAAAATAACATTATATATAAATTAAAAAAGGAGAGGGTGAACTAGTGACCTTTATATAAATTTCAGTAATAACTCTTTAAAAGCCTTGCAAAAAAAAAAAGAAAAAACATTGTTTCTTTATCTCAAGTATTCATTCCCTAATGATTTCTCCAACCTTGCTTGTTATCAGATTAATCTATGAAGAATAACTAAATTTTTGAGTTATTATATAATAATAACCATAGTATAATATTTGTAATAAGAAGAAGAATTTTTTATAACTAATTAGGATTATGCCATGAGTTTTTTATAAAATAAACTTAGATTTTTTAATACTTAATTAGGAGTATAAAAGGAGAATATGAAGTGAAAGGTTTTATTTTAAAATTAAATTAATTACCATAATTCGAGTTACTATGCTAATTATTATCATTATTTACATTACCTTTTCATTTATGTACTAAATACTACACTTATTATTCATAAATCAATTTATTTATTAATTATTTATTTTCTAATAGTAATAATTTAGTTAGCCCCTTAACTTTAAATTTATTTTAAATTTAGTTATTAATTATTGTCTAATAGTAATAAAATCAAATAATTATGTTATCCCCTTTACTTTAAATTTACTTGAAATTTAGTTATTAATTATTGTCAATAGTAATAAAATTTACTTTAAATTTAGTTATTAATTATGTATTTGATTTTAATTTTTTTACCCACTTTAAAAATAATAGTTTTAATTTAAAGTAACTTATGTTTTTTTTTTTGAAGATTTGTCATTTTACGGTAATCTATTTATAAACTTTGCCCAAAATTTTGGGATGTTACACTCTTCATTCCCTAAAGTTGTTGCCACAGGAAATGTTCATGAGAATTAAGAAAATTAGAATCTTCTGGATAGTGTACATATTATTTTATTGAATAATAAATTTTATAGAGAAAACGTTAAAAATACAAGGAGCACAATTATAAATAAAATGTTTTAATAAAGTTAGTGTGAACTATGTGAAGACGCATTACTAAAATAATAAAATGGAAATAAATAAGGTTAATTTTATGCAAAATTTGTGATATAAATAGTAAGATTCTCTATGAAAACAATAAATAGAACAATACAAAATAGCAAATGAGAACAACTTCAAGGAATAGAGGGAGAGTTTATTTACTGTAAAAATAGCACACAAATTCTTTAATGAGAGGGTTTCACCATTTCTATCGGGCTGACCCCTGGACATTTAATAAGTTAGAGTGATCACTTTTAATTTTAAAATAATTAATTGTAAATATTAATTATATAGACTCTTCTTATATTAAAACAATCTAATATAAAATGAGCTTAAAAGAAGGTATGCGAAAACAACTCTATCAAAAATGGCATATCCAAAAGTTTTTCAAGCTATAAACAAATAGACCCAAGTAAAACCCACCCATACACTAGGTTGCACTAAAACGGGCACGGACACGACACGGGTACGGGAAAACACCAACTTAAAAATGGCGGACACGGGGACACGAAAATGGTAATATAATAAATATATCAAATTAAAGATAATTTTACAATCTTTATTAATTTATTCCAGACAAAACCATTCAAATCCAAAAAATTTCCAGAAATACCCACATCAAAATTAGAAATCTCAGCTTTGCCAACAATTCATACTAAATTTCCCTTTATAGAAAAATTACCTCAAATTCCCCACAAAATTAAGTGATTCTTATTCTTCTCCAAATTTTGTTCTTCTAACATCAAAACTGCAAACCACTTACTCTGGGAAAATATCAGAAGATTTTGAAAATTATTCAAAATCAGAAAAGGAAAAAAACCCAGAAAATATAAAATTAAAATTGATTTCTTCTCCATTAAAGAGAATAAACCTAGAAATTACCAACAGATCAAGAAGAAAAAAGAAGGGATTAAGTAAGAGTTTATCTGACCTTGAATTTGAAGAACTTAAAGGGTTTATGAATTTGGGTTTTGTTTTTTCTGAAGAAGATAGAGATTCAAGGTTGGTTTCATACATTCTTGGGTTGCAAAAATTAGGAAAAAATGATGATAAAATTGAAAATAATGATAATAAATGTGGTAATAATTCATCAATATCAAAACCATATCTATCAGAAACATGGGAAGTAAAAAAAAGAACAAAAGAAAGGAAAATAGTTTTTTTTAAAAAAAACGTGTCCTTGACTGCTTGCCGTGTCCCTGTCGTGTCCCTGCCGTGTCCTTGCCGTGTCCGCGTGTCCGAAAAAATATTAAAATATTGGACACTTCATTTGGTGTGTCGGACAGGGATTTTCGCGTGTCCGTCGCGTGTCCGTGTACGACACGTATCCGACACGGGACACGCCAGTTCAGAGAAGTGTCCGTGTATTCCAGCCCATACATAGTTATATGACAAGTCAAACTTCAAGCTATAAATAAATATCCAATTTAAGAATAAACTATCAGAAAAAACAAATTAAAATTAACGACTGAACATACATAGTTTGTTCCAACTTTACAATCAAATTTGTATGTTTCTGATCCCAAAGAAAACCAAGATGAATAGTTCAAGAAACCTCAGCAGGATGACCATGGCATCGATCTTCGTGGGTCTTTTCTTTCTGATCACGTTTTCAATGGCAAGGGTGTATATTATTTGGTCTTGCATGAATATGTTGCTTCATTCGGTGATATTATGGTGTATTTATCGGTATATACCAAACCCTTTTTTAAAGTGGTTTATAATTTTTGTGGTAGTTGTGTTTGGTCTTATTGCCATCACTTTAGTTGTGGAAAACCTTTTCCAAACTCTAACATTATCAAGTGATGACAATTTGATTGATATATTCTTTTACATGTATTAATTTTTTTTCCTTAGAAAAGATCGTTTAGTATTGTCTTTTTTTTTTATAAAATTAGTATAATTAGGTTTTAGAAATAAGTTGGATATGAATGATCATTTGTTGATCCAATTGTTCAATCTTGTTTCGATTTGAATTATTATAAGCTGCAAATGCTCTTAGTTTCGGATGTTTTTAGTTTCTTACAAATATTATTGATTTATGTTATAGAAAACATTTTCTTGAATCCCAATTTAAATAAGTATTATTCAAAATATCAAAATTAAGTTGTAATGTTATGAGTTTCATTTTAAAAATGATGACATGAAATCAAGAAGTTGACCAAATTAAGAAAATTAATTAAAATAATTGAGCGAACAAGTTTCACCTGATTTCTTTTCAATAAACTGGGTTGAAGTCTTTAAGACTTATGAAGTTACGAGTCATAATTTTTAGTTTATGACCGAGTATTTTTTCGATGAATTTTGGATGATAAAAGTAACTTTCGCTTCTACCTTATTTTCGTCTGGTTAATAAGTTAATTATCTCTTTGTTTGACGAATGAATTCATCTACAATAATTAGGAATTTGTAATTGCTTGCTATTCGTAGTGTTTACAACATATTTAACATGGTTAGTCCTATGAATAAAGAAATATAGAGATGATCTTACAAAAATTTTTCAATTAAACTGCGGTATGTGTTTGAGCGTACGATTCAACCCATTTTTTTAAAATAAAGTTTTTTAAAAGTAACGTCAAGCCATAAAATATAAACCTAATTTAAGACTTAAAATACTTATTTTAATGTTAAAACTCCTTACTCTAAGCCTGAATATTTCGTCTCCAAGGGAGAATTCATACTTAATTAAAAACTCTTATTTAATCCTAAAATTCTATACTGGTGGGTCTACCTTTATGTATGATTTTTAATATATTTGACTGTATGTCCATGCTTTAAAAAAATAAACCATTAACATCTTTATAGAGATGGATAAAGATGGGATAAAAATGGTGATAACCATTACTAACAAACATGATCTATTATGCATTTTGAGTAAAAAGGACAAATTAAAAGACCAAATTGAAGATTACTTGATTCCATTGCATAGGAGAAATTTGGAGAACAAGAACGAATCTTCTAGGTTAATACGTACTCTCAATAGTGACACTTAATGTTCTCACTTTATTTTCTCTCTGAATACGTGATGACAAGAAGAAAATGGAATATGTCTAAACTAAGGATCAAAACTGCTACATATAATAATAACAAATGACTAGTATACAACCCCTCATAGAACACAATGATAAAATAAGTCTCTACACATCTATGACCCACAACCTATTGATACATCAAGGCCAATCTCTTTGACTTTAATTACATCACGTTAAGTTAGCATAAAGACAACTTTAATAACTTATAATAACACATAAAATAACACATATATCTATATATAAGCCTAATGTTGGAACTGTACAAACATATGCATTATAAAAACCAACTTTGAGCTTAACCAAACTGTCACAACTGTAATGTATTAGAAATCAATCTCGTCCATCAATCATATTTGCATAGGCTAAAGCATCCTTCATTACATATGTCGTAAGTAAAACTATCTATGACCATAATGCCAACACAAAGAATGACATAGATTATGAAGTGGATGTCTAGCATGAAAACTACATGCAATGTGATCTTAACATGTTTGTATCCAACTACTCCACTTTTATAGTGAGATCAAACTATTATCATAACATAATTAGAGTATTGAAATCAACTTTATCATAACTTCATTTGTCCAAAATAGTTTATAACTAAATTATCAACATAGGTTTAATAAATTAAATTTACAAACTCCCACAAAACCTAAACATCATCCAAAGCAGAAAAAACACCAAGATGAGCCACATGCTCAAGAAATCGCTTGAGTGGTAATGCCTTGGTAATCGAATCCACAATCATAGAGTTTGTACCAATGTGTAATTGACAATTCTTTACCCAGAGCACTTCCCTTTATAACCTAAAATTTGAGAGTCACAAACTTTGATTTTCTCGAACTCTTAAGTTTTTAGAAAATATTATAACTGAGTCATTGTCACAAAATAACTTAAATTAGTCTTTGAATAGAATCCACAATACGCAATTTCATGTTAAAATTGTGTTAATGTATCTAGCAAAATCGGAGTCAACATATCCAATGACCTTAAGCTTATATGATCTCCTATACGTTAGCATGTATTTCTTTGTCCTTTGTTAATACCGTAACACCCTTTTGATTGTTTTGCAATGTTCTTATCTTGGATTGCTTAAATAAATTCCCAACATCCCTGTTTGTATGTTGTACCTAGGCGAGTGCAGATTTGAGCATACATCGAACTCCCTACTGATAAAGCATAAGAAATATTTTCTATTTCCTTTTTCTCAAATTCATTCTTAGGGCACATATCAAGACTAAACTTGTCTCCTTTAGCTACAAGGGTATCTCATTGTTTATAGTTTTTACATAACATACCCTTTCAACACATTTTTGATATAAGTCTCTTGTGATAATCTAAGAATACCCTTAGATCGATCTTGGTGAATTTTAATACCTAATACAAAAGAGGTGTCACCAAGATCTTTTATCTTAAAATTCTTTGATAAAAGTTTCTTGAATTTATGCAAAAAGCTTATATCGTTGCTGGCAAGCAATATGTCACAGACATATCAAGTCAGAAAATTGTATTTCCTTCCATTAAATTTGTGGTAAACGCATTCATCAAACACATTTATCAAACCAAATGAGAGAATAATTTAATGAAACTCAAAATACCATTGATGAGACACTTACTTGAGTCTATAGATGAATTTCTTGAGTTTACAAACCATCTTCTCTAGGTTACCTACCACAAAATTTTCAGGTTGTTTCATATAAATTGTCTCATCAATATTACCATTGAGAAACGTTGTCTTAACATTCATCTGATGGAACTCAAAATCAAATGAGCTACCAGCGCCATTATAATCCTTTAAGAGTCTTTCAAAAAAACGAGAGAGAGAATTTCTTTGTAATTGATGCATTTCTTTTTTGTAAAACCTTATACTACTAGATGGCTTTAAATCTCTCCACATTTCCTTTTGAATCCTTTTTAATTTTAAATATCTACTTATTATCAATGGGTTTTATACCTTCTAGTAATGATAGGATATTCCAAACATCGTTGTTCTTCATGGGTTGAACTTCCTTATTCATGGCTTAAAGCCACAGTGGAGAATTTAGACTTTGCATAGGTTGATGAAAGTTGACTGGATCATCTTCCAATACCATGTGTTCGAACTCATCCTATTCGGCATTTATCCACTCTGGAGAGGAAGAACATTCATGTTCTTAAAGATATGCAATGTAACCACCTGAAAATGCACTTCTTCTTTCTCTAGTGGATCTTCTTAATGGCACAACTTCTTGATGAGTGACAAATTGGTCTCAGGGCGATTTTCTAACAAGATTGTTTTGAATTTTCATAAGTAATGTCCGTTGTGGGATTGATTCAATACCAATAACATTTGGAGGAATAACGATATTCTCTTCTATAAATAAGAATCCTAGCTTTCATCGTCTCAAAAAATGATTTAGCTTTAGGATCAAAGATCTTAAACCCCGTTGACCTTTCAAAATATTCAACAAAATAGCAACTAATTATTCTGGATTCTAATAATTTCTTTTAATTTGGCATGTAAGGTTGTGACTTAGTTGGAAATCCCCAAATATGAAAATGTATTTAGACTCGGCTTTTTTTGCTAGTCCACAGTTCATAAGACGTCTTATTATTAGTCGCTTTTGTTTATACTATGTTAAGAATATAAGCTGCAATCTTAAATAATTCTCCCTAGAGTGACTCTGGTAAAGTAGAATGACTAATGATGCTTCTTACCAATTTTTTAAGAGTGTTAATTTGTCTCTCGGAAACACCATTCATAGTTAGAGTATTAAGCATAGTATACTGAGGAACAATACCACATTGTGATAGGAATTAAGCAAAAGACCCTGAATGTTGTTCACCTGAACCGTCATAACGACCATAGTATTCACCCTCACAGTCAGATCATATGACTTTTATCTTTTTTATATATAGTTGATATTCATCTTAAGCCTTATAATTTGAACACAGCTAGTGACTGAGCCTTTTCATGAATGCAATATATGTAGCTCTATAAACTTGATAAAATATATTTTCACTTTCTAGGAAGGACTCAGAAAGGGACCAAAAATATAAGTTCGAAGACATGCAAAGACCTATTGGCATCATATCTCCTTTAATTGGTTTGTTTTCTTTTAATACATTCAACACACACATCCAAAACTGAAAAAATTAAAGGTCCTAAAATTTTATCACTTATAATCCTTTCTATTCTCCTTTTGGAGATATGACCTAATCTCTTACGCCATAATGATGCTGAACATTCATTAGTGTGATACCCAAGATTTAGCTTGAAAAGGGATTCATAGACAACTCATATCAACAAGGCGCATCTTCTTTTCTAAGGAGCCCATTTGCTAAGAACTCCACAGTTAAGCGAGCTTTGTGAGGGAGTAATCTCAGGATGGGTGACCTCCTAGAAAGTTTCTCAGGTGTGCACGAGTGAGGCCAAAGTGCGTAGAAAGACTTGTGTTAGTTTGTGGGGCTAGTCTACAATCTCCATGGGTAAACACCGGCGGTTTAAGGGGCCAGGGTGTTATAAATGGTATAAGAGCAACCCTGCAACCGTGACAGATTGTGTGTTCAGTGCAACCTAGCGGGGGAAAAGATCTTGAAACTACGGTCCAACGAGGACGTTGTATTTCTAAGTGGGGGTGAGTGTGATACCCCATTATTACTTGAAAAGAGATTGATAGACTACTCATATGAACAAGGTGCATCTTCTTTTCTAAGGAGCCATTTGCTAAGAACTCTATAGTTAAGCGAGCTTTATGGGGAGTAATCTTCGGATGGGTGACCTTTTTGGAAGTTTTCCTAGGTGCGCACGAGTGAGGCCAAAGTGCATTAGAAAGAAATTTCTTGTCTCCAGTTTTAATGATTATAAATTTGTTGATTCTCGCCCAATCATGGACCAATTTCATGAGATGCAACACATTCATTCAAACTTAAAGCATCATAATATTAATATGGATGAAGTTTGTTGTGTCAAGTATAATTGATAAACTACCTTTTTCTTGGAGAGATGTTAAGAAAACACTCAAGCATAAGGAAAAGGATATTGATGTAAATCAATTAGGTACTCATCTTCAAATTGAAGTGAGTATAAGGGTTCAAGAGAGCGGGGGATCTAGAAATCCCAATATCTCATCCATTGACATGGTTGAGGAAAGTTCCCATAAAAAGGAAAAGCGGAAAGGCCAATATGGCAACTCAACCCAAAAGGGAAAAGCCGCAAAGACCACACCACTCGAAAAGTCTTGTTGGATTTGTGGAAAGTTGGGACACCAAAAGAAGGATTGTTACATCCACAAGCGTAGGAAGGGAAATAGATTATCTACTAGTGATCCTAACATGAAAGGTACTACCTCACAAGATGATTTAAGGTTTGGATTTTAATTAAAGTTATTCAAATTTGAATGATTCAATTTTGAATGTTGTGCAGGATAAAATTTCATGGTGGATGGATTCAGAGGCCTCAAGGCATGTGTGCAAGGAAAGGCACTTGTTCAAGACCTATTCAAAGGTTGTAGATGGAGAATCTCTCTATATGGGAAACAACTCTTCCATCAAGGTCCAATGAAAAGGACTAATTGAACTAGTGTTTACATCGGAAAACATATTAATCCTACGGGATGTGTATCATGCTCTCGAAATAAGTAGAAATCTTGTATCCGGGCCAACCTTGAACTGTCTAGGTTACAAGCTTGTGTTTGAGTCCGATAGTTGTATTATTTCTAAAAATTCTATTTATGTTGGTTGATGTTATTTAATTAAAATTTATTTAAGTTATGTTTAAGAAAAACATGTGATGATTTGATTTTGAATATTTTGAATGATTCTAATTCTTGTTTATGGTATAATTGTTTGTGTCATGTTAATTACAATAAGATATTAAATATGTCTAAGCATGAAATAATACCTATGTTTGAAATGCCTAAAGAAAAATGTCATACATGCATGCTAAATAAGACAACAAGAAAACCCTTTAAAAGTGTGGAAAGGAACACTCAATTACTTGAGTTAATTCACAGTGATTTATGCGATTTTCACTCTACTCCTTCTTTAGGAAATAAGAAATATGTTATAAAATTTATAGATGATTACTCTAGATATTGCTATGTATATTTGTTACATGCTACGGATGAGGCTCTAGATAAGTTTAAAATCTATAAAAGTGAAATTGAGTTAAAACAAGATTTACATATAAAACGACTAAGAACAGATAAAGGTGGTGAATACTATGATCCGAATTATTTTCAATCTAATGGTATCATTCATGAGACCACCGCGGGATATGCACCACAATCAAATGGTGTAGCGGAAAGGAAAAATAGGACTCTACAAGAAATGATTAACTGCATGCTATCTTACTCTAGTTTGAGTGATGGATTTTGGGGGGGAAGCGATGTGGACGGCTTGTCACATCTTAAATAGAGTTCCAACAAAAGTTACCAATAAATCTCCTTATGAGTTATGGTGTAAGAAAAATCCAAATCTAAGTTATCTTAGAGTTTGGGGTTGTAGAGC
Organism: Amaranthus tricolor; assembly: GCF_026212465.1. Lineage (NCBI taxonomy): Eukaryota > Viridiplantae > Streptophyta > Magnoliopsida > Caryophyllales > Amaranthaceae > Amaranthus > Amaranthus tricolor. The sequence goes on from NC_080048.1 coordinate 30,175,968, forward strand.
AATTGTAAGATCGCCCGACAACAAAAGGAAAATGCTAGGTAAAAGGGGCCTAGAAAGCATATTCGTAGGTTATGCGAAATTTAGCAAAACCTATAGGCTCTACATTATAGAGCCCAATGACTTTATACCGGTTCACACCATTAAAGAGTCAAGAGATGCTATTTTTTATGAAGGTCGGTTTTCATCGATTACCAGACCTAAAGATTTACATCAAAGTAACCCTAAAGCGATTGATCTAAACAATCAATCAAGTCCTCAAGATGATCATGTGATCATTGAGGATGAAGAGGAAAATTTTCCTACATTGCGTAGGAGTAAAAATGCAAAGAAAAGAAAAATCTTTTGGACCTGATTTTGAGGTTTATTTAATTGAAGGAACAAGACATGATCTTTACACTAGTATTCCATATATATATATATGTATATATATATATATATATATATATATATATATATATATATATATATATATATATGTATATATATATATATATATATATATATATATATATATATATATATATATATATATATGTATATATATATATATATATATATATATATATGTATATATATATATATATATATATATATATATATATATATATATATATATATATATATATATATATATATATATATATATATATGTATATATATATATATATATATACATATATATATATATATATGTATATATATATATATATATACATATATATATATATATATATATATATATATATATATATATCTATATATATATATATATATATATATATATATATA